>NC_136501.1:30160607-30250607 GCF_053919585.1 Euprymna scolopes
TATATATATATATATATATATATATATATATATATAATACTAGCAGGCTGCCCGGCGTTACCCGTCATAAAATACGCATAAATAATATATTTTAATTCGTGCAAAAACTAAGACATGTGCATGTGAGCATTGCGGGGGGGTTTTTGCTTGTTTTTTTTTTTTACATTTTCGCCCCAAACAAGGCACACTGCCACTTTGATGTAGGGAGCTACTATTAGGGACACAGGCTACATTGGTACTAGGTTGGGGAGTTGGGCAGCAAGATGTCGGTTCACGTTGCACTTGAACTTCTGCATGTCAGTACAGTTAGGGAAGCAAGAACCTGGAAGGGAATTTCAAAGTCTAGAGGATCTGGGGAAGAAACTACTGGAATAAAAGGCTTTCTTACATCTCGTGATTTCTACTGTGAAGGGGTGAGATTTTGCTGCTTGTCGGTGTGTCGGGGTTTTTATTTCTAAACAATTTAATTTTATAGGACAAAAAAGGCAACTCTATCTGCAATTGAAAGCAAAACCTAAAGGCAGTGAATCAAGCACGATAACCATTGGCCCAGCTTGATACGAGTTTTTAAAAAGTGTTTTAAAACTTACTTATACTTAACCTGAATAATTTTTTCCTGAACCAGTCACGCACGCGCAATCGTGAGACAGTTGATTTACAGATAAAATCCGATGCCTCTCCCACGTACCAATTTTTAAATTCTGACTCTTTATCTCTCCTTTTTTTACCATATGGAAACAAATTCAAGAATGTTGCATTTGTCTGAATAAAACGTCATGTTAAATTCTATTAAAGAATGGAGTAAAGAAAACGGACGAAACTGAGATATATTAATACGAGTATTATGTTTTTTTCTAAAGATTTCACTTCCGAGAATGTACAAAAACTCGAGCTGAGATCGAAACCAAAACCTAAAGACAACGAGTTAAGTAAATATCCATTAGACCAGCTGGCTAGGATCTTTAAAACGGGTTTTTCAAGCCTCATGGAAGTTACGAACAGATAAAAAATCTTATGAACTCCAAGTACCAATTAAAAAAAAATTGGACCCCTTAACAACCATTTTTTCAGATGAAAACAAATTAACATTTCTGAATACCCTACGTACCAAATTTCACGTCTGCAGATCGAACATTATTTGATCACTCTTGTAACACACATCCTCACTTTTTATGGATATATAGATATATAGATTATGTGTTCGGTGTTTATCCAGACTTAATGCATACTCTCAGAAAAAAAAACGGATAGCTTGGCAAGGTATACCTATTTTACATATTTGGTTATTACAAGTATTCGATATGTCTTTTTAAAATAAACGTTCTTATAGTTTATTTACTAATATTTCTGTTTTATGGTGTGTACCCTTTAGATGCAACTATTTGACATGTGTGTTTTCAAATTCAATGAGTATAAACCGACGAACATACACACAGTAGTAGAATTCCATTATAGAGATCGTAGACTCATCTATATTTGCGGTTGCAAAGTGAATCATATCACACCAATGAACAACACAAAATTATATATGAAAAAAAAGCAAATGTATTTTGTTTCAGCAAGAAGGTTGTTGTCTGGATTACTTTTATCTATCCCTGTGCCTGTTTCTATGTAAAGCTTGAATGGGGTTGTATATATTACATTGAAGAAGAAACCAATAAACATTGTCAGGTACGTTATTTTTTAAATAAAAGAAAACTCCTTTAATTTGAACTTCCTCTAAACTTGGACTTCCTCTCATTTGGACTTCTTCTAAACCTGGTCTTTATCTAAACTTAAACTGTCTCGTCATTGAAATTGTATTAGCATATTTGATGCTGAGTTGCAATAAAACTGTTTACATGGTTTAGTCAGATATTGCGCAGAAATGTTAATACTGTACTATGTAATTAATGTAGATTAGCTATTGATACTTAATTTACACTAACTGTATTTTTTTTCAGATTGCTATATTTAAAATAGTGTAAAACAACCCATCACAATGGCTTGAAATTCTAAAATCAGAGAATACATCTGGTCTAGAAAAAAAATTGAAACTAAACGGTCACCGACCAACCACGCTGTTCTTAAATAGCTTAATGCAAATAATGTTAAAATGTGGGTGCAACAACACGAGGAAACTATAGATCAATATTCTGAAGGCAGTAATGGTGATGAAAATAGCGACAGCTCCCATTCTCTTGACCCTAATGTAAATAACCAAGAACACTCTGATGAAGCAATATCATGGGATGATGTAGAAAAGTCTATTGAGATATTTATAAAATTTTTAGAAAAAAGTTCTTGCTTTAGTGGCAACTATATTTTGCAAGCAATGTCACTACAAAGAGATATAATCATTAAGAAGCTACAGAACCAAGAAATTGTAGATTTTCGTGATCGCTTACGGAATACAATGGAAGCGCCCGAGAGCTCAATCGATGAAAACAGAAACTGCTATGAGACTTATTCAATGAATAAATAAAGGAAAACTGTATTTTACATAAATGTATGATTTCAGTAGATGATAACTTAGGAAATAAATACCTAATAAGTAATAGTAGATTTAATTTATTTTCATCGTTTTTGTTCCTAGTAATACTATTTTACAATTCTTTCTTGCAATATATCGTAAACCCAACTTAATATATACTTGAAGTATCATATAACAATGAATTTCATTTACTATTTCTTAATTCTTAGAAAATCAAAGTTAACTGCTGCACATTTTTTATTACAAAAGTTTAACAGCATCCTCTAATTTGAACGAAGCGGATGTTCAAATTATAGGAATTACACTGTATAATCCTCACCTCGTTTTTGCGTGACCATTCCATTAAAATACAGGGTTATCTAGCACTTATAAAAGTGTAACTAGTTAAAATGTCGAATAAAAAACCTGATTTAAAAAAAAACACCAAAAATAAAATGAAGATACTAAATTAAACTTGATAGTTATCGTGTTTGCGTTTTAAAACAATTTCATGTATTAAGGCAAGCGTATTAGCTTATGCATGTCGCAAAATTGTTGTTTTGTGTTCATAACCCTGTATCTGCTGAAAACATATTTCAAAGATTAAGAAAATATTTCATGTTAATCACATAATTGTATTGAACCTGGTTTTAATCATTTTACATATGTTTTAAAAGTTGACTATGTTATACTAATTTTGCTAGTGTATATAATGTAAATGTTTCGTTTGCTAATGATTAGTTGATTGTGACAATTACTTATTTATATATGTTCCAATTACATTGGTAATTCTTGGGATGTTGTTCCTAATAGTACATAATCCATCCCACAGAATACAGGCACACAAAAACTAATCATATCAGTATCTATAAAAGGAAGAGAGTCATGTCTGAAAAGATCATATTATAAAGAATGAACATTTACATTTAAAAAATGTTTACTTTGCTATACTTAGTAATTTTGCTGCTGTACATGATATAAGTGTTTAGTGGGCTAATAAACAAGCGATGGTGACAACCTGATGTTTACATATGCTATTTAGGTTGGTGCAAAAATAATGTCGTGTTTTTATTTGAAGTTGGCCGTCAAAAAAAGACATTATTTTTGCACCAAACTAATAGATTCAGCTCACCTTTCACACAATACGTGGGAAGATACTCGCATCAGCATAGAGCAGAACAGATACGTACCTCCATACACCAAGTATAAAGTACTGATTGGGACAAAATGTTTTATATGAAATTTATATGAAATTCTGAAGAGAAAATTAGTAGAAATTCGAATCCTCCATCCTGCTTCCTCTCAACTTTCACCGACCAACAAAGAACATCCGTCAAGTCACCTATATATGAAATGTCTACATATCTAAGAATCTTGCAAGGGAGATAACGTACTCTGAGAAAACAGGAAGCATGGCAAGGTATAGCTAATTTATTTTCTTTTATATCTTTGTTTATTACAAGTAATCCCCCGATGTCAAAAAAAAGTTTATATTTACAGCTACCTCGCACATCTGTTTCCTGTCAAAATATAACGCTTTTTGATATTCTTGGCGACATCAAAATATTTCTAAAAATGTATAAACCTCTAAATACGATATTTATCAAAGAAAATATGATATGAAAATTACAAAATATATGTCGAGATTCAGAGCCTATATCCTCCCCCCCTATCATCTTCTCATAAAAACATATAAAAATCGTTGAGCCACCTATATATCATGTGTCTACATATTTAAGAATCTAGCTAAGGACATAGCGTACTCTCAGAAGAACAGATAGATTGGCAAGATATTGCAAATGTTTTATTTGTATTGGTGGTCATTACAAGTATCTGCTATATATTTAGCTCCTGAATTATAGAAATTTCAAGATTGACTAATGGTGACTTGCTACTTACAACATCTTTAAAACAGGTTTCTATTGTTTATAACTTCAAGATTTTTTGTAATACCTCGGTTGGTAAACTACTAAGATTGGCTTTTCTTTGAGATCTGTAGTAGAAAAATCCACATCAAATATTTTACTAAAGTCTCTGGGGAGAGAGTTGGATAATTATACTGTTCCATAACATTTTTGATCCAGAACACAATTCTCTCCTTGTATAGTAATCAGCCTGATTCTAAGATGAGGGACTGTTCACATCTTAGTAGGTGATATTATAAGAACTTTTCCTTGCTTGACAAAAGCGAAAAAAAATCTAGTCTGATATTAGTTCTTTTATTCATAAGTATTTCTCTTTTTACTGTTCTCGATCTTATTTAATCGAAAATGCTCGATTGAGCTCCAATATCTAGTTTCTCCATGTAAAACATCGAGATCAAAATCATTCCGCTATTACACCTGCAAAATATTGTCATTTTGTACACGGAGGTCGCTACTTATCAGGGCCCGGAAGCCTCTCGAGGATATGAGTTATTGCGTGTACAGTAATCAATGGGATAGTATTATACTAATCGGTAATATTGGAGTTTTGATAATGCATCTTACTTAAGAGGTGGGTTCATCAGGAATTTTTTTATGTTGGACTTGAAGACATCCAAGTTGTATTCAGGTGAGAAACAAGCAAACGGAAGAGAGTTCCACAGGCGTGCACTTCTAAGAAAAATCGTTGTTCATGGAATCTACGTTTTAATTTAGGCATAGACAAAGAGTGAGGAGAGTTATATAGAGTGGTTTCAGCTAGACGAGTGTTTATCGTGATTGCCTCTTATCTCATAACAAAAATTTCGTGTTTCTTGCTAATGTCGTTCCATTTGTGGAGAATATGTCCATGCGTCTGATTCCCTGCAGGCTTTTACATGGGTGACTTAAAGTCTAATATAAAGAAATACATATCGATTGTTATTTTATAGTAATCAAATTATATTCCTTGCATTCAATGTTTTCAATGACCAAGAACTATTGTTTAGCATCCAAAAGGCAATATCATTACCCTATCCTCTAGCGACTTTTGGCCTTGGTTTATTTAAGGAAGAGATGTGTTATTACTTCTGTTGTTTCTTATACGCGCATATCTTCTAATTTATATGATAGAAAAAAGCGACATTAATTTGCAATTGACCCAGAATATCAACTTGGTAAAGAAGGTTAAATATTCCGAACCAAGTAAAAGTAATTGAATTCCGATATAAAAAGTGAATAAAATTTATATAAATATATATATTTCTTATAGCTTGCTGTAGCAGTTAATTAAAAGTGAGCCTTTGCTTTTGATTATATCCGGCTACTTATCTTTGTTTTATTGTATTTTATATCCTTCTACGTCCACCTTATTTACCATGTGCCTACGATCTCTTACATTTAATACACCACGAGGACAAAACGCCTTTAAAACATTATTTTTCTAAAATGTACACCATTTGTATAAGACTTTAATTTATAAGTTCTCATAATATTTCTGCTTCGCTTACTATATCAAAACAAGTAGAGTAGTCTATATGATATTCTACTTGTCCCTTCTTTAATCCACCCGTGAATTACGCGTTCGAAAATCCCAAATACAATTTGTGTAAGTTAAACGTCTTCAAAGTAAACGAATTTTAGCGAAATTTCTGTTTAAAACTCACTTGTAGCAACGCTAGACAAGAATATAAAGTAATCTCTTTTAAATTTAGTCTTTTGCCTCGAATAAAATAATGATAATACCATATGATCATTGTTTAGTCTTTAGCATATGGTCATTGTTATAATGTTGTAAAGAAAGAACTCGTTATAAATTTGACATGTGACGAGTCTTTACCAATGACAGAAGTCAACGAAAAATTACGTAAGAAACATTCGAAGCAGACGGAGCCAAAAGAATAACAGTGTCTGTCAAAAGATTAGATAATATATCGTTTTTTACAATGTGATTTTATTAGTAGTATTGAAACACGTCGCACAATATTACTTTCTGGTACTTTATTTGTAGGTATTTATTAGTAATTATACGTTCATCTCATTAAGATCAGTCCTATATTTAGAATACTCTAAACACTATTTTCATAGCAACGTAAATACATTTATAGTTGATGCATGATGTTGTTTTTTACTGTTCATGAATTATTTTCCTTTGACCTATCACAAAATAATCATCTTTATCAACACAGATTTGTCGATGAAATATATGTCTAATTTTATGGAATTTACACGAGTTTTGTTATGTGTTGATCTTATTTAATCCCGAGCAATGTCCGGTCTTCTGCTGAGTATTTAGTAAAAATTAAAATGATTTAATGGCCGTTTATTTAATATTTCATAACTTTTTATCAGTACTATATGTTATATTAAGATAATTGAGTATATGGGTAACCAGGGACAATTCAATGTCCTCTCACCGTAGTTAAAAACAAATTAATTCAGTACTTTAGAATAAATATCTTACGAAAATGGTGGGTTTATTGCTGACTTCCCCTTAAAATATTGGAGCTGACTCTGTTGTCTACAGTGAACATTAATTGATTCAATGATACAATCCAGAGGCATCCTAAGGTTGGTTGGTTGTTTTTGTTTTACGGCATATCAACCCTTTTCAGGTTATTTAATGTTGAATCCAAAGATTTTGAAGAAAAAAAATTAATAGAATATTTGTTGTTTTCACGTCGGTTTCTATTTAACCCATAGTTGGGACCCTAACAGGTACTACCACTCCGGGTCAGAGTGAACCTGGGAGTAATGGCAATTAAAGGGTGACTCCACACTCCCCAAAGCCTGCAAGCTTGGGCCTCACCACTGGATATAGTTTAAGGTCATATCCACGACGACATCCTAAGGTAATCGCAACAATCATGCTTTATAGTTATCTTTATACTGGTATTCATGGCTTCGATATTTTTTCAAGTTAGTTATTGTAAGTTATGTATAAAAACCACGAAAAAGCTAAAAACTAGGATTGCACTGCGGTTGAATTTATACTTCGTGCAATTTATATAACTTAGGTGAATTCTATAACACTGGTTTATTGAATTTCTCAAAGGATTCAACCACACAAATTAATAAGTGTTTAGCATGAAACCAGCTTTCCTTCTACGTATTTAGCCCCTCTTGCCATTTCCTACACCTAACCAAAATCAAACGCAAATCTACTATCTGCGTCTTTAACATGATATGCAAATGCGGTTTCTTCATTAGAATGTGTGTCGATCACATCAACAGATGTCCCACCGTTGCTTCTTCATATGTTTTCAATAACTCCAAGTCTTATGAAGAAGACTATAATGGGTTTTTTTTCATGAGAAAATAACAAACATGATGGCTAGGCCTAAAAAAGTGATGCCAACAGACAAAGAGCCATCAAAAGGCAGTATTGAAAGTGTCTGGCCTTACTTGAATGTCAGCAGCGTCTTCAAAAGGGCGAATAAGAGAAAGCAGTAAGAAGGAAACACAGAATCTTGAGAACGAGGTTGAAGGGCAGGAAGAAACACTGAGAAAAACGTACGTGGAAGCAAATAGTGCTTGTTGGACTACCCGATGCTGACACCTCAAAGCAAGACGCTGAAATCATAGCTACAAAGAAACAGCGATTACGAGGACTGGTGTGGTACCCCGGAATGTGTTCCATTCAAAGTCAGCCGAAACATTTTAAAAAAATTCTCTACTGCTATAAACTAAAACTTGTGCAGTTCATCTTTTGTCAGGGAAAATTGAGAGTTGAATAGTTTCTCTGTACCAGTGTTGCCTTTATTCATGCTTATGCCTATTCCAATCTATTTTGTGATATTCTATTAAATCAATGCTCAATTTACTGGTTGGTTATTTCCATCTTAATTTGTTACTGTTATCCACATTATGTAATTTTCAAACCAAGCGTTTGGAGTTATCCCTATTTTTGTATATACCCAATGATCTTTAAAGTCAAAATATCTATTTTGTTCTGTTCGATTCTATTTGCTCTTGGTCTATTGTATGATAACTGAACTAGCTGTTATCTTATTTAATCTATATCAAGTGTTGATATATGAATTTAAGAAAGCAAAGATTATGGTATGGAATCGCCCTAGGTTACCCGACCTCATGCGTTAATCTCGATAGATAATTAGTATGTAGTATTTATCATAGGCTAATTCTAGGTTGACCTTGCGTGTTCAAGTTCTCTAAAACTATTTCAAAATTTAGTTACTGACAGTTTCACTTTTAACTAATTCTAAAAATATGCATCCAGCGATACTAATGTTAGAATAAAGTCAAAATATTATTTTTATATCCTGTATACTTTTAAAATATACAACAGTGTTAGAGATAAAAAATAAAAATAAAACAGATTGTAATCTTGCAACTCTAATGAATGGATAATCGTATACCACATAAATATTTTTTATTGTAATTTTCGTGCCACCATTTCCTACAGACAACAAACGTTTATTTTGATTGAGTTAAAGAGACTAGAGATAAATACAATGAAAGCAGCGCAATGGCTTATAGAAAGATAGATAGATCGCTTGGTCCGTTTTGCTAAATCGACAGATGTAACCTTACTCGAAATTCCGAGAGCATGTCTCACTTCGGCAGATACAGAATCCTCTTTTCTCTGTGTAGCACGAAATACCTGTAACTGCGCGTTGAAGTCATCATTCTGGCCTTTGATCCGATACAGATGCTTTGTATGCACGCTGGTAGGTATTCAATGTAAATAAAAACGAAAGAGAAAAAGAGCAAGAGTGAAGGTAGACTCACGTCTTCTAAGATTTATATTTAGCTACATATTCAATGTTTCATTATAATTAGTAATAATATTATTAATAGTAAAAGTAATAGTAATACTATTAGTAATAGCAATAAAATTATTAACAGTAATAGTTATGGCAATAGTAGTTAGTTATTAAGTCTTTACACTCCTTACATAATCAATACTTGATAATCAAAAATCAGTGATGTTCCCTGAAGTTTGAATAATAAAAGTCTATCCAGATGTCTAGCTCTCTCGCTTTCTTAGTATTCTCACGCTTTCAGTTCCTGCGATTTATTACTGATATAGTGAACGATCCTGACGCCCCCTGAGAATGGATTACTAAGTCTATAAATGACACAAGAAACGATAGCCAGATAGGAGCGAGGTCAATCTTAGTACTATGGCATTCAAGCTACGCTCGAGTATCAATCTTTTATTCCTTATATTGTATCGTTGTACAATTAACTTGTTATAACTTACTCTGTATGTTGAGTCTCCTTTCATCTGATTAATTTATACTAATTATGAAAATAGAATGGAGGTGGAAGGACCTGAATACTCAACCTTTCGCCCGATTTATGCGGGCTTTTTCTTGACCATCCCTCTAGAAAAAAGGCCGCGTAAATCGGGCGAAAGGTCATTGACCATCCCTCTTTAAAAGATCATTGACCATCCCTCTTTAAAAAAGCCCGTATAAATCGGGCGAAACGTTGAGTATTCAGGTCCTTCCAACTCCATTCTATTTTCATATTGTAGGATTTAAACCAGCTTAACAATCATACGAATTATATAACCCCGGGGGTATATCCAGTATTTAGTACTCCTGTTGTAACCTGAGTGATAACAAGTCTTCCTAAATTCCCAATATTTTCTTTTATTTTAAACGTACTCGGTGCATATCACATTACGTACCTGCACCATCAACTCAACATTGATTTACCTTTTACCATTATTTAATTGGATATTGGCAGACGTTTGTGCTAGAACTTTTTTTAGGAGGGGAATATTTTTTTAAAGATTGCTGGCAGTTATAGCTCTCTTCTGTTTTCATGTTTATTGTCTCGTTTGCAACTTGCGTACATCGTCTTTAGTTAAGAAGCGTTGTTTTTTGCATTGAATATGTTTCCGGTAGGATTTAATATATTTTAATCATTACCGTATGTACGGTATGAAATCTTGGGAACATTTTTCTTACTCATATAGTCAACATTCGTTCAAACGTACATTGTATCAATAACGGATTTTATAGTAATATATCTTGAATTCTTGACAACACAAAGGTGCAGAGCAGCGTATACGTCACAGCTGTTTATAGCCGTACATAATTAACTTCCTTGTTCTGTTGACTGAACGCAACCTATGCCTATCGTTTCTCGCCCGAAAATAAATGAATCATAATTTAATTTATTTTGTGGATTCCGTTTCTTTTTTTATTGCACTTAAAACATTCTGATTAAAGTAGTTTGGCAAGGAGCCATTCAATATTTATCAATCATTTGTAAAAAGTTAGATTCTCAAAATAGCATCAAAATAAACAAACATGGGACCAAAATAGCATTCGAACATATCGATATCAAATAAACTGGTCGATATTCCTTTAATATAGTGTTAAATTGACAATTCTTCTTAATGGGATATTAGATATTATACGTAAATAAAAGATTAACAATTTGATTAGAACTAATGACACAGTAATCGAGTATTGTTAAGACGACGTCACGCTATATACATAATAATTATGAACAAACTGATTCTGTTTCGAAAAACATTAAATCTAAATTTTCCCTACATAACTACATAAATACATAATACATAAATACATAAATACATAATAATTATGAACAAACTCATTCTGTTTCGAAAAGTATTTAATCTAAATTTTCCCTACATAACTACATAATACATAAATACATGAATACATAATAATTATGAACAAACTCATTCTGTTTCGAAAAGTATTAACTCAAAATTTTCCCTAAATAAATGTCGGATATTAAACCGGGATCGAGTGGTAGAAATAGTGATGAAAAAACTCACTATGACAATAAAATATTGTCTTTTCCTCGCATGATACATTGATCCTATTAAAGAAATTTAAAAAAAAACACGTATATATTGGCACGAGAGTATTAGTACGTATCAAGTAAATTTTATTTTCCCTAAATAAATGTCGGATATTAAACCGGGATCGAGTGGTAGAAATAATGATGAAAAAACTCACTATGAAAATAAAATATTGTCTTTTCCTCGCATGATACATTGATCCTAGTAAAAAAATAAAAAAAACACGTATATATTGGCACGAGAGTATTAGTACGTATCAAGTATATTTGACAATGTCTTTTTCCCTCCTTAAATGACTAAATCAACTAAAGATAACATTTGCATTTAATCACTATAATGACTCAGATCATCGAGCGACATAGATAAGTACCATAAACAATGTTACCGGAGAAATGTGTACTACGGAATAAAATTCCAGTGGCAGACAGTATGGTTCTGAGTTCGCTACAGTATTGAAAGTTTTGATGTTTGAGAATGTCTACTACATCTGAAATATTTACTGACAATGCTTTGTTACAATTACTCCGATTTCACCGGAGAAAGTATATAAGATAAAAACGTTCCAACCGCCAATTAACTGCTTCCAAAAACAGAGGCAATTTTTTTGTTTGTGTTTATTGTTTTATCACATAGCAGTTGCGTCAAATCAGTGTAATACAATGCATCATTCCTTGTGTTTTTCGTCACGAGTTTAACCTAAAATTAATGTCCGTAATAAAATGAATAAATCAAAGTCATGCATAAACATATGAATACTCTACATAATCAAATACAGTTCTCGAGGCAGAGACAAATAACTAATTTTTAACTACTAAGATTCTTATTAAAAGAATAATAAAACATATTTGTTTTGGATTCTTATTAAGTCGTCTATTTGGTCTGAGGAAATAACACAAGTAATCTTAGACAAGAATTATTCAGCTCCTTAATAAACATTTCAGTTCTCATGAGTCTAACACATTTGACCGAAGACTTAAATGTATTAAGATTTAAGACATGTATTCGTACATACAATGATATTAACACATTGCCGAATTTGAACTAAATACAAACTTTTAATTCTCGTTGAGTTCTTTCGCGTATATACTTTTAAGATCTATAAATGCAATAAGTACGTCGGCGTACATTCAATGAAAATATTTCTAAAATAACCACCAGAAAAGAAAACTGCGGCGATGCGACAGGGTCTAGAACTTAGCAGATAAAGTTGTACACTCTTTTGACGCCCTGTCAAAAAGTATGGGAAACAATTGTTTCTACAAGACTATATGCAGGGGCGAATTATTTCTTTATATAGATACAGGATACTAACATGTGTAAAAAGATGTCTAACCCAGTAAAAGGAATTTGTTTTTATCTATATATGATTATGAAACGCTCAACATTAATTTTATAATCGTTTGTGCCTAGTTGCATTATTTCAATATATATATATGGTTTTTTTATCATTTCAATATAAAAAGGCGATGGAATCGTCTCAGACTTTCGTGATGTTCAATCTTTTCACTTTGTTCAACAATATTTTCATGATAAAATTCATTTCAGCGCTTCAGAGTTCATACAGAATATCTTTTACGGGGAACCTTTCCTAATACTTAAAAGTAATAATGCAAAAATCAAAGACGCTTAAATCCATCTGTAAACACCATCGGAATTTACAGCAGATCTTCAATTAAATCAATTCGCACGTAGTATTTATACTTGTATCTTGAATGTTTATGCATATCGTCAAATACTTTCAAATTTCAAACTGAAATGCTAAACTAAGAAAACATTCAGCAGTCAATTTACTATATTAATAGAATATCAATATGCAGATAAAATTATGTTTTTACGTGGATACAACAATGATGTCGTTTTTTACGTTGAATTCATAAAAACCATTATTCATTTCATAATAAACCTTCTTAATCGAAATAACGAACCATTAGAATCGTAGCAATTTTGCCAACGATACCGTTAGCATAGAAATACGGAGTTCTTAAAGCGATGAAGTCATTGCAGGCCGATTCAGCATCACCTCGGCTTCTGAGACATTTTTAGCACAGGAAGTTGTCGAGATGTTTGAAAAATGGACAATCCGTTTTAGAAGTCTGGTGAATATGGTCGATAAGGCAGAATCTCATGGACGATTGGATCCAGCTTCTGCAGAGTCAGTTGAGCAACATGCGGGGTGCGTTGTCATGGAGGAGAATCCTTCCCTTCATATTGACCAATCTCGAGCACATGTTGAACTTTCTAGTGCAGTTCCTCAATTTGTCGGCAGTACTTTTCCTCCATAATCGTTTTTCCCCATATCCAAGAAGCTGTAATGGATGAGTCCGGCCGCAACCCACCAAACAGTCACCATTACCTTTTTAGTGCAATTTCGGATTCGAGAAGTATTATGATGCTTCTCCGGTATCTAACCTCTGTGACAAATGTCGTCGATTGTCGAATAGGACTCACTTCTCATCACACGTCACAATCCGCGCGAGAAGTATGTCGTTTTTGTTGCGCAGAATGAGTGTAACAAAACCTCAAAGCGACGATGTTTTTGATTATCTGCTCCCGACACAGATATTGCTGATGTAACTGCATTTCGAAATCGGGATTAAAGCAGGAAGTATTGATCTGGTTGCGCTGTCTTTCTTATTGAATGAGTCTCATATTATGTATTTGTTGCAACATATTTATTTTCCATACACCATTCCACTAATTGTTCTCCCCTTTCGTTAAATTCACCGATTCCATGTAGGCTAATAATGTATTCAACTCTATTGCCTTCAAGTGTGGCATTAACATTACCAATTATAATTTTGGCATCGGATAAGTTCATGTGCTTCAGAGTTTCTTTCCAGTTTTGTTATAGAATACCTCTATTTCTACATCATCCTCATCTGATTCTCGAGCATATATATAAATGATGTCAAAAGGTTTGGAACTTATATATATACTGGCCAGTAGTTTTTTAATGTTGTGTGATATTATTATTAGCTCGTGTCTCTTTTATGTTAGTCTTCACTATAGAAAAACATTTTATAAATAGCTTATATAAAATCTCCGTCTCCGTTCTATCTGCAAGTCCATTCTCTTTATTTATCTTTAAACATTGTCAAATTTGCAAATCTTGTGCATGTATCTTACGTCACACGTTATTCCCTCTATTTATTAGTTGCTGGTTGTTAGAGAATAAGTCGAATACGATCAGGTGTCACCTGTCTATCATTGCAATCTCTACTGAGCAAGGTGTTCCACATAACACAATTCACGCTGTTTCTCGCATAAAAAGTTTAAAGTATGTCATACTTTTCCTTGCAGTTGTACATAGAGCACGGTATATTTTTTTACTGCCCGGGCAATGTCCATACTATGCAATTGTCTTGGGTATTGCAGACAGAGGTTTCTTCTTCTCAGCACAACAAAATACGAAACTATGGACAGAATTATTTCTGTTTGTTTATTTGAATCGGTCACGTGCTTTCAATGATTTCACGTCACCTTGATCAGAGTCTAAAGTGGGATCTTGACCATACTCAAGGCTCTCCTACAGGAAGGAAGGAGGCGCCTTACTTTTCCTTGACAATAATGCTGTACCGTTACTCATAATCGTTGTTTTACTGAACTCAATTAAATTAAATAACTAAGGAGATAAATAAAGTAAAGTGCAATAAAATTGTTAAAAAGAGAAGCAAAATGCATTGAATATTTCGGCTACCATAATTTAATTAAAGAAACATACAATTAAGGTCATAAAAATCATAGTACTATTTCAAAGTCGTAGAAATTAAACTGTTTATATTGAACCCGAAAATATTAGATGTGCAGTAAATATTGTTATCAAATTTTCATTTGCCACGTGGAATACACATATAGTGATCAGCATTTATCCCTTACAATAAACAGTTTGTCTGGTTTTTCTTTATGTATTGGGCAAAGGATATACAATAACTCGTAGTGTTATTTAATGTAAGCAGGAACTAAGAAATTTTTGTTAATTTTGGAAATCAATATTTTTAGTTAATATTGTACTTAAATTTTCCAGTAGGTGAGAATTTTTGTTATTACTGCATAAATCTGCTTTGTATACTTTGTTGCTGTTTACAGTAGTCACTTATTTTTGAAATGTAACTTTAACGTTTATTTAACTCAAGTACACAATTTAGTTTGTTTCAATTTTAACTGTCGTAAACATTCTGTTTGTTTCAGCTATAATGTTTCTGCCGCTCCTTCTTATTCAGTCTTATAACTGAGTCGATTAATCTGTCGTGAATGTTGAATGAAATTCCTTATTCACACCACGCATTTCTATTGATTCTCTTCATTAATTCAGGCCAGAGGGATATCCAGCAATTGTAAAGATTTCCTCGTGAACAGATCCGAGGATCGAACCCAGTCCCATACAAAACTCTAGTCGTTACAACAAACTCACTTGCCCAGAAAGGCCGAAGGAGTCAGACGGATCAGAGAAGTATTTAAAGTGTTGAATGACGTCCAAATTTGCCAGTCGGTGACGTAAGAAATCCGAACATAAATAGGTTGACAAAATTTGCTTCAGAAACGATTAATTCGTTTAGTTTTATCTTACTGTCTCCTGCGTTCTACGTTAATTCAATCAACCTGGACATGCTAAGTGTTCACAGAGACAAAAGCGACCAATCGATAGTCTTAAGGGAACGGAACGGAGACTAGACTTTGATAATATAAATCGTTAATACTGTTTCACGTTATAGTGCGTATGTATCAAACATAGGAAGGTATTGCGGATAGGAATCGCGTTAAGTTGAATATCTTTAAGCTAAGTTGCATTTCTTTAGGCTAAGTTGCATATCTTATGGGTGAATCTGGCCTTCAACAGTGATCCATGCGAAACAAAAATGTACGGTGGGAAAAATACCGCCTTCTTTGCTACGTTTGCTATTCGTTTCTCCAACTCATATTTTAAGTTAGCCTCTCACATGTAGTACCATGTGAAGAATGCAAACATCCTTTTATAAAATAACTACTCTAACTCTAAAACGATTATTTCAATGTTATGAGAAGTATATGTCAGTTATCAATATACCACAGCTGCGTACTACTTGTAAAGTAAAACCACTCGGATAGATTTTAGCATATTTCAACGTTAGGTGTAGTATCGTTTCAGTTTGAGGAATCTATCACCTCCCCATTAGAGCTGAATCTGCCAGAGGCATGATTGTAAAAGCACATTTTACTTAGTGCTAATAGCTGTAAATATTGCATTATCGTTCTGATACCCAATTATAAAATTGGATATAAAGGGCGGAATGATAAAATTGTCGCCCTAAGAAAGATGATATAATTCCATGTCCATTTGAGGAAAACTGGTTTTATTTTTTTATCGAACAAAGGATCTGTTTTAAAACTAGTTTAGTGGTTTAAGGCATACATTTTCTTTTTTTATATATATATAAATATACATATGTGTACATGCATATATGCACACACACACATATATATATATATATATATATATATATATATATACATATATGTGTGATCGTTTATTTAATTTATTTATTTGTTTATTTTCTATTGTTTTTGTTAGTTTTAAAACATATACATATAAATTTACGCATCAATCTATACTTTCGTATATTAATTTTATTTGAGTATATGAAGTAGTTATATATATATATATATATATATATATATATATATATATATATATATAATGATTGCAACGTCTTGTCTGACGAGTGCCACTCCCTCAGACACTTAAAGTCCATGAGCCCAAAAATTACTTCCATCGTGTCAGGACCATTTTTATGGACACATACCTGAGGGAATGTCTATACACAGGTGATGTTACATAGCCTTAGCTTTGTACGATAGCTAAGTGTCTCTCTCGGTTCAAAATGTTAAGACCCTAGTTGGCCGTTGACCCCGAAAAAGGGTTCATTCGCTCTTTATATATATATATATATATGTACACACACGGAATACTCATGTTGACACGCCGGTTCCCGTCAGATCACCGAAGTTAAGCAACGTTGAACCTGGTCATTACTAAAATAGGTGACACCCCCCTGGCAAAAAATTGGAAAAATCTTACGTTGTCATCTCTCAAAACGGGATATTCATGCGACTGGGGACCGCTTGTGAATTTCATACTCCCATGAAAATTCCTCCTTCGGAGGAAGCCGGTTAAGCCCGAATAGGGTTGGTGTTGAGTGCACGCACACACACACACACACACACACACACAATCACTCACACACACAGATATATAAATACATACAGATATATATATATACACATATATATATATGACTTAAAGGGTATTTTTTAGCGATTCTGTTGCATTTAATTGTTTCTTTTATCTAAGCGCTGAGAGATTTCTTGTTCTCCATGTTTATGTTTATTTACGTTGCCCTTTTTTGTGGATGTATTTTTTTTGTTATTATTATTATTATTATTATTATTATTATTATTATTATTATATATTATTATTATTATAATTCGATATTTAAATAAAATTATTGAAATATATAACAGATATAATAAATAACTAGCATTTAAGCCCGGCGTTGCCCGGGTGTTTGGATGTGTATGTTTTGAGCAAAACAAAAAAACTGGTAGTAGGAAACAGGCTCGAACCCATACCGATAAGGAGTAAAAGAACGGGGGAAAAAATGATGTCTTTGCGGTTACGATCACCGCAAACCTGAAGTGACCTATGCTTACACGAAGGCCAGACAATCGAAAGGAGAGAATAACTTTCAAAATATCGGCGAAAAAACCGACCTTCCCCTGTAGAAAAGTGCCTAATTGAAGGTGAAGATATTAATGTTTTTAGCCAATTTTTCGATATTTGTCGCATGAAAGGTCGAACTTCATAACGATACTGATCTTGGTAAAATCCGTCGCCTCTGTTGAAGGTTTTAGGCAGACATGCAAACATACATACATTTATATATTGGTAACTAAAAATTTTCAACCCAATTCGATTAAAAAGCTTGCCCTATATCTGAATACCCTTTATGTAAAATTTAAAATGTTTACACCAGAAATTGTATGAGTAATTTGGTAGAGACCGCAAAGGTAAATTTTTTTTAACTTTGACCCATATTATAACCCCTTAAAATTTATTGTTTTGGGCTAAAATCGAGTGATTAAGTTTGATCCATGTCCAAGGAACTTATATCTAAAATGTCATGTGTTTATACATAAACGTGTCGGAGGAGTTTCGTAGAGTTCTCAGGTCAAATCGTTGAACTTTGATACCTAAACAGCAAAATTTCTGGTCGAAAACCGATACAAAGAGTTTAGCAAATCTCAGTACCCTGTATATCAAATTTCGAATCTGTAGATTAAAAATTGTCAGAGTTGTTGCGTAGGGAAATGTCCACAGACACACAGACAAACAGACACACAGACAGACACACAGACAGGCACACAGACACACACACACGTTCACTTTTATAGATATGCTACAATGGCTGGCCTGCGTTGCCCGGGTGTTTGGAGGTGTATGCTGAGCCAAAAAAAAAAAAGGTCAATTTTTTATAAATTTTACCCCTATTCTGACCGCTTAAAATGTATTGTTCTGGGTTCAAATAAAATTATTAAATTAGATCCATGTCTAAGGAACCTATATCTAAAATTTCAAGTGTTTAGACCCCAAATTGTTGGGGGAGTTTGGTAGAGTTCTCAAAGGTCAAATCCTGTAATTTTGACCCCTTTACCGGCCAAATTTCTGGCCGAAAACAGATCCCATAGATTTCCCCAAATCTCAGTACCCTATATATCAAATTTCAAGTTTGTAGACTAAAAATTTACTGATTTATTGCAAAGGAAAATGTACAAGGACACACACACAGATAGACATGTTCATTTTTATATATATATACTAGCATTTCAGCCCGGCAGGCTCGAACCCGTACGGCAAAGGAGGAAAAGACCAGGTAAAACCTAACGTTTATGCTGTTACGACCACCGCCAAACTGGAAGCGACATTTTCTAAAATTAAGGCTAGACAATCTAAAGGAGAGGATAGCTTTCAAAAATCACGGTGAAAAAGTGACCTTCCCCTGTAAAAAAGTGTCCACTTGAAGGGGAAGATATTAATGTTTTTAACCAATTTTTCGATATTTGTCGTATCAAAAGTCGAACTTTAAAACGATACTGATCTTGATAAAATCCGTCGCCTCTATTGAAAGTTTAAGGCTGATATGCAAACAGACATACATACATACATTTATATATTGGTAACTAACAATTTTCGACCCAAACTGATGAAAAAGCTTGCCCGATCTCTGAATACGCTTTATGTAAAATTTCAAATATTTAGACCAGAAATTGTCTGAGTAATTTGGACAAGACCGCAGAGGTAATTTTTTTTTAACTTTGACCCCTATTATGACACCTTAAAATTTATTGTTTTGGGTTCAAATCAAGTCATTAAGTTAGATCCATGTTCAAGGAACCTATACCTAAAATTTAAAGTGCGTAGACCCAAAATTGTCGGGGGAGTTTGGTGGAGTTCTCAAAAATCAAATCGTTGAACTTTGACTCCTTAATCGCCAAATCATCGATTTTAACAAATCTCAGTACTTGTATATCAAATTTCGAGTCTGTAGACTAAAAATTGACGGAGTTATTGCGTAGGGAAATGTACATAGACACACACACAGAAACGTTCACTTTTATATATATATATACTAGCAATGGGTGCGTTTTTTCACCCCTTAACATTTATTCCTTTGGACTCAAATCAAGTTATTAAGTTAGATCCATATTAAAGGAACCTATATCTAAAATTTCACGTGTATAAACCCATCTTGTAATTGTATGAGGAGTTTGGTAGAGTTCTCAAAAGTCAAATCGTTGAACTTAATCGCCAAATCTCTGGCCAAAAACTAATCACATCGATTTTCCCAAATCTCAGTACCCTGTATATAAAATTTCGAATCTGTAGGCTTAAAATTGACAGAGTTATTGCGTAAGGAAATGTACACAGACACACAGACCAACAGACACACAGACACTTTCACTTATTTATATATATATATATATATATATATATATATATATATATATATATATACAATTAGAGTTTATATATCAAAATTCCATTTAAAAAGAATTACTTTTCAAATCGAAATGTATTGTTTGAACCAACGAATACAATGTTCACAATAATTTCCTTAATTAATGGATTATCCATCTTTAATTTTATTAAATATTTATAACACTGCCTGGCTTACTAAAATTTAGGAATTTTCATTGTTTATTAATTAATAATAATTTTATTTCAAATACTGCTTATAAACTATGTTTTTTTACCATAATTATATTATATGAATATTTTATTCTATCAATGCATGTATAAATAGACAATTAAATGAAAAAAACTTATATTTTATTGGCTGGATGATTTTATGCATGACGCTTAACTAGCTTCAATTTAATGGCAGCTACCACCACTTATTCTGCAGGTTGAGCTGTCCCTATTTTCCTTGAAGGCGTCTGACTTTCCCGTCTTTTTCCCTTTTCCTCCTTATTTTCCCTTCTTCTCTTCAAATATATTTCACCTTGACAAAATTACATGGCAACCCCACAAACTCTGATAATAATAACTCCCTTTGTTTTTTCTATCTCTAATTTTTCGTCATTCCACCCCCTTTAATTATACTGGGGCAAGCGCTCACAATATAAAATTTAAAAAAAATTGATCCAGTATGGACCAATATTTTCGTCAGCGTTTTCTTTCTTTTTTTTTTTTTAAATGCTAATCGTTTTCCTTATAATCAATAAAAATTTCCCGGATACTAATATAAATATACTCCAAATAATGAAAATATAACAACTATATATTATTATCGCCTTTAACGAAATTAAACTTCAACTTTGACCATTTGGATTAAAATTTATACACAGAAGCATACTACTGCTATCTTATATTAATACTACCAAAAATGAAACGGATTAATTATATTCGCAAAGGATTGTTGCCTACTGCTTTGCATGTCTTATCAGAGAGATTTGGTGTTTACCTACACTCTACCAATTTACATAAAATATAGAACTTAATAATTTCATCCTACTTTTTTCAAGGATTAATACTGCATTTTATTCCAATTAGCATACCTTTTTTATTTGCTTTCGGCATTCATTCCCTTTCTCTATGTTCCTTAAAAGCATTACATCATCAATATTTCTCTGCATGTGCTATTTAGAAAAAATACTTTCCAACTAATATTTATATTTTTCCTCTGAGAAGACGAACTTACATTGAAAATTATGGATTAAGGAAATCATTTAAAACATTGTATTCTTGGATTCAAATAATCATTTTTATTTTAAAAGTAATTCTTTTAAAATGAAATTTGAATGCATAACTTCTAATCTTATTTGTTCTGCAGAGTATATTGAGCAATTGTGTTTGGCTGTGATTGTCTTATATGAATATTTTCTTCTAATAATGTTCTTATATGTATATTTCCTGTCAATAATATTTTGTAAGATTTGAAACCATTCGATTCACTGACCTGAATTTGATGCATTTGAATATCTTAAAGTATATATATATATATATATATATATATATATATATATATATATATATATATATATATATATATATATATATATATATATATATATGAATTTAAGATCTGGTGGAGGGGCTGGTATTCTCTCACGAATTGAGATCTAACTGTGTTAAATATTATTATTATCCGAAAGCATAGCAATACGTTTGATAATCGGTAAATACATATGACGATTATATCTATAAGTATTTATTTACTAAATACTCCACTTCTCCGAAACTAAACGAAATTTAAATTAACAAAGTCCCCTTTGCTAAAAAGTTCATCTATGGAAAAAGATACTGCTACGTAGTCGTTTTTTAGTACAATGTAAACAAGCACTTGTTTGTTTGTATTGTTTTAATTGTTCGAACAATTATTCTCATCTTTGGTTTTATTGGCACAACGATGTTGTCGTTGAAACGTACGACCTTCGTCGGGTGAAAACGCCATGTTTTCTTTATCAACTAAGGAAAAGGGGTTAGCTTTGTATTACAAGAATCGGACGGTGGGTCTGAAGGTACATCCGTAAATCAAGAAAAAAAAGCTCAATTTTCAGGAGTAAGTAGGGACGTTTTAGGCTTTCTTATAACATTTACCTAAAACTATATCCGATAGTGAGGTCCCAGTTTGCGGGCTTTGGGGCGTTTGGAGCCACCCTTTAATTGACACTGTTTCCAGGTCCACTCCGACCCGGAGTGGTAGTACCTGTTAGGGTCCCAACTATGGGTTGAATAGGAACCGACTTGAAAGCAACACAAATATTCTTTTAAAAAAAAGTTTTCTTCAAAATCACTGGATTCGGCATTAAATAACCTGAAAAGGGTTGATTTGCCGTAAAACAAAACCAACCAACCAAATCAAAAATTCAGAACTGCAAACACTTGTTTGTTTGTTTTTTTTATACACTCGGTTCACTTGAGTAATATTTTTCCCATTTAACTCGCTTTTTTATTTTGTGGCAGTTACGTTTATTGTCACACTGTATTTAAGACATTTTTTTAGTGCTCACATTTGGTCTTCATAAGTTTCGACTCATTGGTATAAAGATTTACTGCTTAACCTCCTGCTTACATTAATAATTTACAAGTAGAATTAGTAAACGTATATGCTTATGTGAAACACAAAATTACTTCAACTGTGTGGCGCTAAGGTAGGAGACAGTATTTGCGCTAGAAAGAAAATAGTAAACGTGACTGAGTGCAGATAAAAAAATTCTGAGAATGAACTGATAGAAACGTTGACAAAACATAAACGAAAGAATAAGCATCAGAGTTGATATATCTGTAACTGCCAATAGCAAGTCGAAGAACTGGCGTTATAGCCTCATGTAAGAATTATGCATACTTTACAGATGTAGATGCTTATTGGAATATTACATTATGCATCTACAGAAACACACACACACACACACACACACACACATATATATATATGTGTATATATAATATATAGAGAGACTTATAGATGTGTATATACATATAAATAATATATAGAGATATATATATGCATATAATATATATATAATATATATGTAGGTATAGATATATAGAGAGAGACATATATATAATATATAGAGAGACATATATATATATATATATATATATATATATATATATATATATATATATAAAATTATCAGTGTGTGTATATATACAGCACCGTTACGCACAATCATATCACGTTGACACACCGGTGCTCACCAGATAACCCATGTTTAGCCTAGTCAGTACCAGATGGGTGACTATTTGGGAAAGCTAGGTGCTTTATGTACCGCGCCGAGTCGTGGACATTTCCAGGTTGGAATCTGAGGGCGCACTAATTCAATGGGAGAGATGCACTCACAATCTTCGTTTAGACAGTCATCTAGGAATGAAAGTCTTATGTAAAAACCTGCAGTCTACTGTATACTCTGTCCTCTAGCAGCCATCTGCACCGACGAAGGTTAGCAGTAATACCAAAAAGTGTGGGTGGTTCTACACAAAGACTTTACCACTATAAACAAATGATCTTTGTGGATTTCCGAGCAACTTAGTTGTTGTGCCGGAACCTAATATATCGAAATCAACGGGAGAGTTAATCATCTAATATATAAAGGCTGTATGTCTGTTTGTATAAATATTTTCAAACACTATCTCCTCCGAAACTAAAAAGACTCAGAGCGACGCTAGGAGCCTCATATAATTACATTTTAACTGATCGTTATTTAATGGGTCTTTAACCGGTTTGGGGGTAAAAAATTGATAAAAAATGCAATTAATTTTTTATACATTTTGGACATTCATCGTAGTTTATTTTGAACTTTTAATTTTTAATCAGTTCATATGCGTATCGTGTTGTTACAGTGGAAACGCAACCAGCTTTGAATGCTACAGTTTCGTTTCTCGCTTATGCTAGCCAATTACTGTTTTTTTAACTTTTGAAATCCTGACTCTATATTAATATAGACGAAATCTGAACAAATTAAAATATCATATTCAAGCGTATGTTACGCCCGGGTGCCCCCCGGTAGTATATATATATATATATATATATATATATATATATATATATATATATATATATGTGTGTGTGTGTGTGTGTGTGTGTGTGTGTGTGCGTGTGTGTGTGTGCTTTATTTTTTATTACCGTTTTATCCGTTTGGTTACATATGTTTCGGATGTTGGACCACGTTTACGATCCAACAGCCTCGTCAAGGTCTGACAAGGCTGCTGGATCGTAAACATGGTCCAACATTCGAAACCTACGTAACCAAACAGATAAAACGGTAATAAAAAATAAAACACATATTTGCTCTGCAATAGTATTGAGCACTCTCTTCAGGTTTTTACTAATTACCAGTTTTACTAAATATATGTATACGTCTATATTAATATAGCGTCAGGATCTCAAAAGTTAAAAAAACAGTAATTGGCTAGCATAAATCCAGGCTAGTATAATGCATTCAGATCATTGCTGTAATTTATATTTCTTAAAGCTTATTCAGACTTTTCTTTAGTGGACGTTGAGTTTCACCAGCGTATATATGATAGCTATTATTGCATGGGACAGCATATAAAGCCGCTAGGGATATACATTGGTTTTGGAAATATTTTTATTTTTTTTTTGTTTTTAATGCTAGTTCTATGGTTTGTGATATGTGTGTATTATTATAATTATTGTTCGTAGTTTGGTAGACTGTTGCAAATTATTGTATTATTAGCGTGAATCTGTAAAGGAAGGTGCCTGTTCATAAAAGAAGTAGCTGATGTATATAGTTTTTTGCTTATTTATTATGAGAGAATGTTTATCTCTTTTTTCTTTTCTTTGCATGTAAAATAAAATCCGTTGAGTATTGCAATGTTTTAAATGTTTTGTAAGGTGTTTTAAATCATAGTCCAGATATTCTAAACTACAAATTTTCAATGAACCTAGGAAGAAGTCGATTATCATGCCTGTGTTTATTGTTTTATTATGGTGTGAGTAGAAATGTATGTAATAATTTTTGTATGTAGTTTTGTGGTATTCTTTGAAGGATATTTTATTGTTGGATTTTATAAGTATTGATGATCATGGTATTGAGTAACAGTTCTCTGTTCTGTAGGTTTCATGCAGGGTAAGGCTGAGTCTATGTTGTTATTAATATTTTCTGTGTGCTTATTCTCAGGGGAAACATTAAAATGTCGTCAATATATCTACAGTCTTATGTGTTTGGGAGGAGTTTAAACTTCCTGTAATTCTAAAAGAGAGCTATTAACCTAGTAAGAAGGTTACCTATAGTAAGACCGAAACTTTGCTAGTAAATTTTTTATTGAATTGAAATAAGACATGTCAGTTATGAGTGTAATAATGTTTAAAAATGTCCGGGGAAAACATTACGTTAATACACACACACACACACACACACACACACACACACACACACACACACACACACACATATATATATATATATATATATGCGTGTGGGTGGGTGTGCGTGTGTGTGTATCATTAGATTTTAAAAATACTTATATACATGTATGTATGATTGCTATTCTTTTATATACAAGTTTTAATCAAGTCCAAAGAAAATTTTACTATTAGATTATAATTTTATATGTCCATTTATAGGTGAAAGCTAAACAATATTAAATAGTTTTGTCTGATGTTTGTCTTTTTCTGCTCTCTCTATCTTCCAATCATTGTCATTGGATTGAACATTAAGCATTTACTTTTATTTGTTAATCTTTTTGTCTTTTTTGTTTCATTTTCTTTCTGCACTCTTACTCTAATGGTTCATAAAGCGGCAAAGAGATTATTCAGCGATACGACAATAGAGAAAATTAACAACTTATTACAATAAATTATACAATACATATACATATATATATATATATATATATATATATATATATATATATATATATATATATATATATATATATATATATATACCAATGACTTGCATGTCCAAAATAATGAAAGAAAGAGAAAATATCATCTGGCTATTTTGTTTTTCAGACCTCCCATAAGGAGAAAGAGCATGCCTTGAATATTTATTTTCAAACACACTCATACGCGCATACATATATATTTATTCAGCTAAATAAATTATAATAATCAGATAGTTATTTTTGCTGTATTTTTATAGTGTATAACAATATTAATATTGTTTTGCTTTTTTAAGATTCGTCATTTTTTATTAAAAGCAGACCCCCAAGCAATGTATTTTTGCTGGTTATCCATTTCTTTCTTATTTCTCGTTTTAAGCCGAGGGACATATGTCTAAAAGAGAACACGACTTCGATCATGATACATTTTTTGTCTGTTTTACTTACTTGCTATGATTCCATCCATCTGTTTAAAACCTTAGTAAATGGGAAATGGTTCCAGACAGGTAAGATGTTATTTTGTTCTGATGTAGTGGAACCCCAAACCGAAAAGTATAAACAATAGTAAATTTAAATGTAACAACAAACTTTCTCTAAAAGAGCCTCTGGCGCTTACAGCAGCGAGGGCTGCATTACACATACTCAAATGACAGAGCCAGTGAGCGAAGTGACGTCACAGCGGAGGAAAAAAATGGAGAAAAAAAAGATAGCACCTGGCGAAGACTAAAGACAAAAGCCGGGCCGGCTTGATATAGACGCGTGGCAAGGCAGCGGCTTTAGAGAATTTTAAATCACCTGTTCGACACGGCAGATGTTTGTTAAGCGCATTTTGATGCGAGAGAGACTAAAAAAATAACAAGATGCATGCTTCGCTTTGAAATAAAACTGTAACAAACTTTTTTTGTTAAAACTGAAAACAAGCCGGATGATATTCCCCCCCCCTTTGTTTTTGTTCCTTTGCGACTCTACATGCAATATGTGGGTCCATATCAACCTGTAGTGAGAACATTTAATTTCTAGATTAAAAACGCACGAGTTATTTGCCATTATCTAATAAAATCAAGTTCGATAAAAGTAATCTGAATGTATTTTATTTCTATGAATTACGTCGATCATTGTATCATATTGCTTTTACATAAGTAGCATATTAGACCTTAAAGTAAAAAAAAATGTTTTAATGTGCAGTAATTTTCATAAAATGTGCGTATTCATATATACCATAAAATAAAATACCGAGAGAATTAGGAATCAACTATTAATTTCAACAAAGACTTATAGCTGTTAGCAGACCCAGAGCGTAATGTGATAATATCAAACGGTTGTCACAGCATTATTTTTCAACAAAAATATCCCCGTTAATAACGTGGGATGGAGGAATAAATATGATGATTCTACTGAAACTGTCTTTAAGCTTTTATATGGTTGAGAAACGTCACTTCTAATTGCCTGTAAGAAAACTGTTTTGTTTTAAACTACTTTATTTAATGTAACAAAGTTTTAATATTATGAAAATGACATTGGAAATCCCTTAAACATTACAAAAGTGTCCTTGAAAATCACTACTGATTAATTACAAACTCTCCTGATAAAGTCACTTCTGTTTAATTACAAAAATACCCTCGAAAAGTCATTTCTGATTAGCTGAAAGGAACATGATTTATTTCACAACTATTTTATTTAATGTAACAAAGTTTTAACATTACAAAATTCTCCTGAAAAGTCACTCCTGATTAATTATGAGAAAAATATTTTATTTTTACACTACTTCAGTAACAGGAGTTTATACACGACAAAATTACACGGGAAAATACACTTCTGCTTAATTACAAAAGTGTCACTTCTGATTAGTTGTAAGAAAAAATCATATGTTTTCAAATATTTATTAAATGCTCTGGAAAAATCACTTCTGATTAATTATAAAGAGAAATGCTTTGTTTTCTCAACTACTGTAATTAATGTTACACGCTTTATACATTATAAACATGCCCTCGAAAAGTTATTTCTTTTTAACCCTGAAAATTCACGCCACAACAATCAACATCGCTCCACAACACCCGCCACCACAGCCACCACTACCACCACTGTCGTCGCTATCAGTTAGTTATTGCAGCCAGTTTGTGATCGATGCAGATAACCACCAGCATCAACCGCCGCCACTGTCACCACGTACACGACCGCTGCCACCACAACTACTCTTCCACTACTACCACCAATAACGAAATTACAACCACTGCAACGGCCACCATCACTGCCACCACCCCAACCGCTGCATGCGCCACCATCACCACAGCCTCTATCTCCACTACAACTGACACTACCACTTATGCTACCACCATGTTACCGTCGCCACACTACCGCCTCTATTACCATTGAAATTGCTACCATTTCCACCAAAACTGCCACCATCACCATCACCGCCGCCACCACCGCCACCACCGCCACCACCACCACCACCACCGCAACAACAGCATTGTCACAACCGCCATTACTGCCACCACCGCCACAACTGCCAACATCGTTACCACCGACTCTATCTTCACTGCACTATCCGGCACTTCGACCACCACCACCACCAGGGTGGAATTCATGATCTAACTCCTGGTAATGGCTAAAGCATTTTACGGACTGAACATTATTTTATTTTATATATATTCATAAGAGAGTGGGCTATAAGGAGTCAGTCCCGGAAATGGTTTAAACAATTTACGATTCAAATATCACTTTGTTTCATCTAATAAATTCAGACATTTAATTTCATAATTAATTAAGGATATTCATCTTATAAAAATATAATGGCAAGTGTGGCTATATCATCTGCCAACATCCTACGCTTTTATTTTTCTCATACTAAATCATACCAATCCCATTCCCTCCTGCTTCATTTTATTTTTGTATTACGATGAAAAAATTGCAAAAGTTGGCATTCAACATGTTTCTATCAAATCTTATTACTTACATGCCAAATTATCAGATTATCAAGAGAACATTGTGGCATAATTATTACAAACTGATTTACAAGTAACTTGTAATAATTTCTCTCTAGCAGTTCTTTAAAGTTGGCTTGAAAAACATTGCTTTTAATTCACAGTTTGATCGGAACTAATATTACACTGATTATTCTTTTGAAGGACATTCGATTGTTTGCTTATGTGATTATGTTTTCAGTTACAGTGGAATTTCCACGGGTTCTGCTAATTATTATTATTATTATTATTATTATTATTATTATTATTATAGTCAGCAGTAGTAGTAGTAGTAGTAGTAGTAGTAGTAGTAGTAGTAGTAGTCGGTACGTGAGGTCGCCTTATCGTAAAATATGCTTAAATCTGATATCTTCATTTATGTAGATATTCCGTATATACTATTGTAGATTCAATTCTCATTCAATTATTCCATATTGTAGTATACCCATTATATAGTAGTAATTTTTAAAGTAAAAACTAAATATTACTTAGATGCCACTATTTAGATTCGAATCCGAAAACAAAATTTATAGTATCTTCATGAGTCATTGCCGTTTAATACATCGTCAGTTTAATCAGAAATAACTATAAATTAATAAATTTTAACCCATATATATATATATATATATATATATATATATATATATATATATATATATGGGTTAAAATTTATTAATTTATAGTTATAGAGTGCAGTTCTTTCGGGCTTGTTCCATATTACTATATCTGGCTTGATGGCCTTGTTTTTATGTATCTGCCTGACTATATATCTTTGTCGTAGAACACTGTCACTTTTCCATTTGATGTTATCGGTGGTGGTTCATGTTCCCAGATGTTCGACGATCTATCTAGTTGCATCTCTCCACAGATATTCCAATGTAAGTATCTACATACTTTGTTGTGGCGAGCAGTGTAATGACCATCGACTAGAAGGATCTTGCATCCAGACATTAGGTGGCTTGGGCTTTCAACAGCTGAGTGACAGAATCTGTATTCGTCGTTTTTTTGTAGACCAGCCATTTTCTTAAATCCATTTGTGAGCAAGCCTTGGTCTTGTGCAGCTATAATTAATCGTTCTTCATCAAATGGAAATTTTTCACTTTTAAGCCATTGTAGTGAGTCCTCCTTGTCAATTTAGTTCTGGTTCAGTTCTTCCATGAACCTGCCTGCTCTCTTATGTTGTTGCCATCCTTCTAGTCTCGTCTTCAGTTCCTTTTTTATATACTCCTTTCTCTTCTTTCGGGCGATTAGGGTTGCTGGGTTGTCACATTCTTCTATTGTGTTGTCAAGTGTGTTACCACTGAAATTTTCACCGAACTTTGTAGATTACGTCTGCTGGGGCAAACGTTTAGTGTGATGTTCATTCACCATTTTTATTTTCGGGTCAGAAGAGCATTTGATATATTAGCCTATGCTTACCACTGAAGCTCGGTATGCGTGATTTATTTCAGTGAGGCTAAACCACCTTCTCTCCGTGGTAAGTACAGCCTGTCCATGCACTGATGTTTGTAAATGACTTTATGAAGGGCTAGCATTTTCCGAGTTTTTACGTCAAGGCTATTGATGAAGTTTTGTGGCCAATTGATTATGCCAAACCCATAAGAGACAACGGGTATTGCCAATTGATTGATGGCAGTAATTTTGTTCTTTGGTGATAGTTCTGATGAGAGAAATTTTTTTAAGTCGCTTGAAGTATTCTCCCTGCACTGTTTCTCTTATTTTTCCATGTTTAAGTGTCTCATTCTCCTCTACTCCCAGGTATTTATAGACAACATCCTCTTCTAGGTCTTCAATAGAGCCATTGTCAAGATTAAGATGTTCTGACGCTGTCTTCCTTCTTTTCTTTATGGTGCACTTAGTGTATTTGTCGAATCCAAACTCCATGCAAATGTCCTTTGTATAATTTTTAACAATGCCTATCAGAGAGACAAGTTGTTTCTCGAATTCCGCATAGAGTTTCAAGTCGTTCATAAAGAGGACATGGTTTACTCTTTTTTTTCTTCCTTATTTCTGTCCATACTGAGATTGTATCCAGCATTGTATCGCTTAAGTAGCTTACTTAGTGGATCCATTGTGAGGCAGAAAAGGAGCGGTGAGAGGTTGTCTCCCTGGAATATTCATTACTTGATCTTTATGTTTGGGGTATGTATCCTTCCTCCTGTGTGCTGTAATGTAATTGATGTGCACCATCTGGCCATTTGATTTTGAAGGAATGATGTAATATCAGTGTGCACATTGTAAAACTCCGAACAGCGAAGTATCCAGGAATGAGGTATACTGTCAAAGGCTTTTTTGTAATCAATCCAGGCCATTGACAGATGTCTTTGTCTTCTCCTGCAGTCTTCTAATATGGTTCTGTTTACAAGTAATTGGTCTTTTGTGCCTAGTTTTTTCCTCGTACACCTCCTCTGTTCACTTTCAAGGTAATTTAGTGTGTAAAGTAGGGATTACATTTTAAAGTAGTGAATGAATTATATAATTGTGACGAGAACAGAAGTCAGTGATGGTCCTTTTCAAGTTAATCCTTTGTTTGTCTTACCCACTTAGAGTAAGAGGAGTAAAACCGGTGTCTACCAAAAAGAGAAAACATAAGGGAAGGAATACATAGATCATAATAATAACTCGGATTGCTTGCAGTTAGGAATTATATTTTTCCTAATATCTTTGAACCTCTTCAGGTAATGATTTCAAGAGAAATGTCATTAAAACTAAATTATAAGACACCTCTTCAAGTGTTGAATATATTCTGGGCGACGCCTAAATTGTTGCTGGTTGTGTACTCACACGTATGGAGCTGGATGCACACACGTAAATATTGTGAAAATTTTCAAACCAACAAATATCACCAAAACTCATAACAATTTCAAGAAATGTGCAGAAACTTTGAAATCAACATTCTTCAACTGACAAGTTTTGAAAACAATCATATTGAAATTTAGCCTTTGACGAATTTAATAAGGGTCAGTGGAATGCGGCATAGAAAAATGAGATTTTTATCTAAAGCTTTTGTAAATAAAAACAAATGCAAACCAAGAGAAAAAGTCAGTAAGAGAGAAGACGGGCACCGAGACGACCAGTTGCCATCTTGTGTAACGCACAACATTCTACCAGGCCCCATCTCTCTTTCTTTCTCTGTCTTTCTGTCTCTTGATCTCTGTCTATAGTACACTGAGAAAGAATTAAATAAATTGCCATTCGTTTTTATAAACTTACGTCAAGTGTTTTTTGTGTGTGTGTGTGTGTGAAACCACTAATTGTCTTATATACGTACATTACTCAAGAACTTTAAACTCTTTTTAACAGATTAAATAGCCGACACGGTTAAAAACTAAAGAACCACAGCAGAACCTTACACAAACACCGATATCCATGACAAATAACACCCTACCTGGAAATTGATCCTTCAAACCCATAGGCTGAACGTTCACAGTCAATATGAACTGGAACAAATATAGTAAGGACATTGCCAAAGCTGCTGCAAATAAGGTGGGTTTCTCACTCATGCAAGAAGACTCATAACACCCGAGAATATCCTGTACCACTACAATGCCATTATTTGTCTATGCATGGAGTATTTTTCCATTTCTGGTGCATCTACAACTAGTATCTCCCTCTTGGATAGGGTCCAAAAAGATTCTTCCGTCTAATAGGACCCAATTTGTCAACTAGGCTCCAACCCCTGCCCCATTTCCGCAATGCTGCTTCTCTGTGACTGATTTACAAATACATTAATACAGGGTGACTCAAAAAAGAAACAAAAAACATAGAGAGTATATCTAGAACATATGCTGTAGAACGGAGCAAAAGGCCAAAGACCCTAGTGTTTTGTTGTGATGTTTTGAATATAATAAACTAGTTATGACCGAAGGTTAATTTTATTCGGAGAAAACACTTAGAAACGGGGCCTAATTATAGTTGGGGCCCGTTTTTTCGGGGGTCACCCTGTATAAATGTGCTCTGATCAATTCGTTGCATGTGTGATCCTTCGACGTTCATACCTCCGATATATCTGCTTAGCAACAAAATCACACCCTCTCACTGTTGACCTCTTAAAATGCCAGAAGACCTTCTATAATAATTTCTTCGCTCGAACAGTTAGACTTTGGTATTCCCTTCCTGCTACCTGCTACCCTGACTGTACTTATATGCAGTTGAAATGTAAGATAAATCAATATATTGTGTACCTTTCCTGGGCAGGGTCCAAAACAGAAACGTTCATGTGGCGATATGCCTTGTTAATGGTGAAAGTGATGAAAAAATAAAATATTAAAAAGTGAGGAAGACAGCAACCGTGACATTAGCAAAAATTGCTTACTACCCAATACCTGTTTTATTTCTAGCGAGGTGTCTGCATCTCTTTCATTAATAACATAGTGCCAGTGATGTAACCAACGTGTTTCTAGTCCTTTTTAGTTAAATAGTAGCGTAGCAAATCTCCCAAACATTGGTTGAGCAAATCGTCTGAATAATTATAATGATGTTTATCTCAGAATTATTTAACGTTATTCTAAACTTGTGCTGATAACCGAATTTTAGTAGTGTTGTTTGCTATAAGATTTTTCTGCTATGGAATTATCCCGATAATGTTGATATGCCGTAAAATAGCAAAAGAAAACCAAACGAATTATATATATATATATATATATATATATATATATATATAATTCCCTGCACTGAAGATTCCCGAAAGGATGAAACACTAGTGTCTGTAGGTATTTAATTATTATATTAAAAAATAATTATATATATATATATATATATATATCTTTGTATATGTAATTAATTATTTAAAGATATGCTTAAATTCGCCTCGTTATTAATATAAGAGAACTCGAATTTTAGTAGTGCTGTTTGCTATAAGATTGTTCCGCTATTTAATTATCCCGATAATGTTGATATGCCGTAAAATAGCAAAAGAAAACCAGCGAATTTATATATATATATATATATATATATATATATATATATATATATATATATATATATAATTCCCTGCACTGAAGATTCCCGAAAGGATGAAACACTAGTGTCTGCAGGTATTTAATTATTATATTAAAAAATAATTATATATATATATATATATATATATATATATATATCTTTTTATATGTAATTAATTATTTAAAGATATGCTTACATTCGCCTCGTTATTAATAAAAGAGAACTCTGTACAATGATACTACATATCATTACACGCTCGAATCATTTCCTACCTACTTCAAAATCAGATCTCAAGAGATCTGTGAAGAGTTCTTTATTGGCACTCAACCAAGAAATATGGACAGAGAATTGGTTAATAATGCCTTCGTCGCGCAGATCTCATATGGGATTACAAGTTGACGATGAAGATGATATTGATTATCAGAATCGTTATTATCATGAAATAATTCAAATTAATGTGAAATAACTTTGAAGAATTTTTGGCTTATGCATAGATATTATAATTCAGGTATTTCATTCGCAATTTTCTCATCTTCCATTTTTAATTTTCTTATTATATTTAGGCAGATTTACTCTCCTCTTTTCTTAAGTTTTTTTTTTTATTCACAATGATGAAGTTTCTGTATTTAAATACACAACTCGATAAAATAATTATGTTGTTGTTATTTTCTAATCCATGCATAAATTGACAAAAGCATAGACATATATATAAGACTGTTAGCACCAACTATACCATACTGCATATCTGCTGGTGTTAATTTATGCATGGATTAGAAAATAATGACAACACTTATTTATCGAGTTGTGTATTTAAATATGCCATATATATTATATATATATGTATGTATTTTATATATATGTATATAAATACACACACACATATACACGCACACACACACACACACACACACACATATATATATATATATATATATATATATAGTTATCCACATACAGTACTGTTTCGGTGTATCACAACTCATCAGTGCGGCTAGACAGACAACTACATCAAGCCATAATCGAAACCGGGGCGCCCCTACGACAGTCAAGGTTTCGATTCATTACGCTAATCGGAAGCTGCTGTACGGGTAGGGAATTAACGATGTTTTGACATCTCTCAATACCTAAGCTCGATTTGTTTACGCAAAGAGCATCGCTTAATACGCTAATGGTATATCGTATATCATTTCCCAATATGCTCAATTCAACTATATATATATATATATATATATATATATATATTTGTCGTTTCGAAGGCTTCCTTGTCATTAGTTACTATTCTCTTACCTATAATGCTGCGTATTTAGAAATTGATCATCTAGTATTATTTTTAATCATATTCTGACTTTACCGAAAATTGAACGTTTGTTTTCCGGCCCGAATGTGTTCCGAGCCGTGTATAAACAGAATATATATCATTCCTATGAATATCTAATATTTATTTAAAAATACCTGAGGACATCGTGCGTGTGTAAATATCAATAGAATCGATTTAGAAAACTGTATAAAGAATTGAATCAAATTGACGAAGAATCAAATAGACTGGAAAAATGTGGAAAAATGATAGTATTTTCCCACGGAAAGAATGCAGTAAAGAGTAGGCTTCGCTTGTAAAAGAGTAAAAAGACTCGCATACTCGGAAGATTTCTCCACGGGATTGAATCCTGCACGCATCACTATCATATCGTATGAATCCGAAGTTTCTATTGTTGACATTGGATTCACCAATATTTTATAGTATGTATAAATACTAGTAAGACATCAGGTACTTAAAGAAAACGTGGTCCTGGATATGACCTTAAACTATATCCGATGGTGAGACCCAAACTTGCGTGCTTTGGGGAATGTTGAGCCACCCTTTTAATCGCCATTGCTCTCTTGTCCACCCTGTTAGGGTCCCAATTATGGATTAAATGGACACCGACTTGAAAAAACAAAACAAATATATTCTATTTAAAAAATTCTTCAAAATCACTGGAGTCGATATTAAATAACCTTAAAAGGTTTGATATGCCGTAAAACAAAAACAACCAACCTAAAAGAAAAGGGATTACGACAAGATTGCCAACATTTCAATAAAAAAATGATTTGTTTGTTGAAGGAACTAAATTTGAACTTAAAACAGTCACGTCGTCAGGTCGTGTCGTTAACCATTTGTCCCTCGTCACCTATATACCACGCACAAATAGATTACAACTGCCATCTAATCCAAAAGGTATATTCGTAAATTAAACACCATAGTTTTCAAATGTTGAATTATGTAATGCTTATGTACATGTGTAGTGCAGTCTAAACTATTTTTATATATGTATTGATTTGCACCACTTCAAAGAATTACAATTTGGCTTTTAGATTCCGCCACCATTTTCTTAACAACGAATGGGCACATTGCTTAGTACCGAGCAACACAAAGCACATGTTAACATAGTCTTTAAAATAACCCAGCACAATGGTTTTGGGTCGAAGACGTTGAAATGCGATTTCACCCAAGAAGAAAATGAGATGTTTTAGTCAAATTATCAACAAAGGTAGTAGGTAAATAGGCCCGAAGATTGCGAATGCGATAAAAGAATATAATTGTTCTAGATAACCTGTCATCATATCACATCAATTTTGGTTTAGAAAATGATTACATTGTGTTTATTTCAAGCCTGAACAATTTCACAATTCCTGCGAAAGCGCTATTAACAAAGGAAATGATCTTGTCTAGATGAAATTATACTAGGAAACGCTTGAACAAAATATAAATATCCTAACATCCAAAATAATTTTGATATTTCAATCATGATATGTCCATTATACTAGCTACTGGTGATAGCTCGTACGGTATTGAAGCTCTCATAATTCACAAAATCGAAGCAGTTACTGAAAGGTGTTAGGTTAGCAAATAATGTGACGCATTGCTTAACCTCTGCAAACCTTCTGATTAAGATAATAAAAACGCGATATGAGAACATGGCATCTGCGTACTAAGGTACAGTTAATAAAATATATATTGCTTAGCCAAAACAATTCGCCTCTATAATATGCTTGGCGCAATGCGCGTGAAGCATTAGAAAAAATGAATTCTAGCGGGGAATTTAATAATAATAGGTTAGGGTCGTTCCAACGGTAACGCATCCATTTTTTAACTCAAGAAAAAGTGTAACAGCTATGTCTGGCCGTATATACGGCACAATCACGTTCACATACCGGTTCTCGCCAGATCACCGAAGTTAAACAACGTTGAGCCTGGCCAGTACCAGATGGATGAACATTTGAGAAGGCTAGGCGCTGTATGTACCTTCTGAGAAGGCTGGGCGTGGGGCTAGCACCCTCACCCCGTAAAAAGACCTCAGTCGCTACAAAAGCATATACAAAGTTGTAGATGGCCTATGCTTCTTAGGGGCTCAAGGCTAGGGATGGGTGTCTGACCTTCTAAACACGTTTTATCACTCATATCGCTGTCGCCAATCTGGAATCGACAAACCCATCTCCTAACTGTGCAGACCTTAATTGCATCGGTTTCGTAATCATTCAACAGTCGTTAATTTTGATTGGTTCATTATTTTCTGCATGAAGAACGTCAATGAAACATATTAGCTTTGGACGTATGCCCATGCTAGAATCTTTCTTAGAGTCTCACACGAAATCTGCAACACAGAGATATAAATGCTTGTTCATGAATGCATATGTTCATTTATCTTAACAATTCCATGTGCTGTTTACTCTGATCCATTCCGGCCGAAAAAAATGTAGGTGTCAATTATGGAACATATCTCTTATTTGTTAATAAGCACTTAAAATATTAGTGTTTAACTGTATTTGGAACATATTGTATTTACATCAATTAATTTCAACCATGTACCACCTGTTTTCTTTCCTTTTTTTAATAAAATCAACCTCGTGTTTCAATGTAGCGCAAACAGATTGTATAAAGTGTTATAAATGTTCTGATAATCATAAATTAATCATTGTTAGTTTAAGTGAGGATAAAAAATGACGCTTGATAATTAATTGGTTCCTGTTACGAGCAACGGCTTTGCACATGCTGTTCAATGTTCAAATACTACGTCTAACATATTCGTTAAAACGCGCTCATATCGAAATAATGATAATAACAATAACAATAATAACAATAATAATAATAAATACAATAATAATAAATAACCACAATAATAATAATACAATGTGAGTAAAAAAATGGGCCAAACAATCGTTATACATTTTATTGCACTAAATGCTATATTAAACAAAGAACAATTGAACAAGGAAACTTAAACGAAACTAATAACACTGAACAAGACATTTACTCTAATAAATGCTTATTATGGAATCACAATCCCTTTTTATTTCTTTAAAAGATCAATCCTTTTAGACATGCTCTATACCAAAGTGGAACACTGTGAAGAGAAGATGCTATTTCGACAGTTTGAAATTTTTTGAAATGGTTCTTCCAACCAATGCACTAGATACTACGGACCAAATATCTCGATTGAGTTTAAATCAGGGCATTGAACTGGCCAAAACATCACATCAAGTGAATTATCAGAAAAACATTTTTGTGACTTTAACAGTGTGTGCACGGGGATTATCATGTTTAAAAATAATGTTCTGGGATATTCCCAGCTTCTGGATACTTGATAAGAGTCTTGTTTCTAATATTCGAATGTATTCCTTAGGTTTGATTGACTTCTCACACCCAATAAGTTCCTCAGCTTCTGCTGCAGTAAAAGCTCCTCATACCATTATCCCTTCATTCCCGTGTTTAACTATCGTTTTTATGCAACTTTGTGAAAATATTTCTCCAGTTCTTTAAATGTACCGTTCGGGAGCGTCACTCACGAGACAAATTCTTGATTCATCTGACCAGAAAACATTCCTGAACTAGTATGTATCTTTCTTGCCATAATACGAGAAAGATGTCTTTCTATAATTGATGGCCTTCTTAGATTAAACTGGCTTCTTTGCACACCTTTTAGAAGACAATCCCATTCCTTTCATTCGTCTTGATATTGTATATCTAGAAAATTTTTCAGCCTCTGTTTTGAAATTTTTTTGGTATGGTCAACATAAGTTTTTATTCGATCCTTCAAAACAGTTTATTTAAGCCTGTGGTCACCCTTCAAACTATATACTCTAGGGCAACCAGATCCAGATGTTCTTTTTACGGAGCGTTCGACTTCGAACCTCAGACCAATTCGCTTCACTGCAGAAAGAAATATTTTCACATTTTCTTTTCTTAAAATATAAAAAAATCTGCTTGTAAGGTATTTTGACCTTAATCCTGCAATTCGGTATTTTATACCTCTTCAAGATGTGATCTTATAATATTAAGGATTAAGTTTTCCAAGTCTTATTATATGCTATTATAATAAGGATCTGTAAAATAGATCTTTTCAGTTAAAATTAACAAAAAAATCATGGAAAAATATTGAAACATTGATTTCTTCCTTCCCTCACTCGTAGCCCATTTTTTTTTTGCTCATGAGTGTATGTATGTATGTACATATATATATATATATATATATATATATATATATATATATATATAAAATAAATATATATATATTTAACATTATAATATATATATATATACATAAATAAATTTATAAAATTAATAAAGCACTAGATAAATCTACTCACAGAGGTTAGTACACTGTAGACACTTGCTGCCATATCACGCCGTATCTCTTTTCGCGTAGAGCCACATTGGGTATTGTTTACTTACCTTTATGAAGCGTTTACTTGGTGCGATTCGATTGGCAGCCTTTAATTTCTAGCTGGCTCCAAATTTTATATAGCAAGCCTGAAAGGAAACCTCTGGCTCGAATCTCACCAGCAAATGTAAAGTATCCTTCACTGGTCAGCCTATTTTTTAGATCTTCATGTTCTCTATCTCGTATTGATGTTGTTTTTCCACCCGGCTCTTATTAACTATTCTAAATCCAATCAATGAATCTGTTTCCTTGTTACGTAAATATGTAGAGAAAGTAAAAACAATATTATGATTAGTGATTAAGATGACAAATATGATAGGCTTTGATATGAGAGTAGTTTAGCGAACGTGGCAGATAATTTGCGTAGTGAACAATGTTTATGAAGTGAAACTTGTGTATTTCGACGGTTTCTATCGATCTTCCTATGATAGGACTGCAACACTAGTATAATACAACCTAAGAAAAAGAATACAAAAACTATAAAATAAATTATTAAAAATCAAAAGATGGATGAGCTTGTTTTTATTGCTACTAAAAACTATTACTCTTGCCCTATAAAAGAATTGATTAGAAACATAAAGACTCGCTACTATTTATTTTACTCATGTTCACCCCTAACAAGAAATGTCGTCTTATCCAGTTCATGGTATATGCGTTCAGATATGGCGATAAAAATATCTGCAGTAGAACGACATATATATATATATATATATATATATATATATATATATATATATATATATGCGTGTCTGTGTTTGTATGTGTATATAGCACACGCATATAGACACTCTTTTGCTTCAAAATATCTAAATAAAATTTTTTATTCTAAATGAAGGAAAAATGCTGAATTCATTAATATTTTATAAAAAAATGTTGACAATATACACAAAAGTGTATTACGTTTTAACCTACATTTGCTTTGTATACATGCATGTATATGTATATATATATATATATATATATATATATATATATATATATATATATATATATATATATATATATGTAATTGAAATGGATGGCTCTCGTCTAGGAGAAGCCCCCTGCTTTGACAAGCTTCTGGGTTTGTCCTTTACTCCTGATCTTAAATGGAACACATACATCAAGTCTGTTGCCAAGGTCGCTGGAAAGATGGTGGGATTCTTCTACCGCTCCAGAAGATATTTCACTACTGATGTAATTCTCTATCTGTATAAAAGCCAAGTACGTCCAAGGATGGAATACTGCTGCCATATCCGGGCAGGAGCTGCTAAGAACAGCCTATCCGTCCTTGACAAAGTACAAAATAGACTTCGTGGCTTAGAAGGGGATGCCCTTTTCTCTACCCTGCAACCTCTCTCCCACAGAAGAGACGTTGCGAGCCTATCCTTGTTTTATCGTTATTTCCATGGAAAGTGCTCGTCTGAACTCCAATCTCTCGTCCCCCCTAACCAATCTTTCACGAAAAACACCCGTCTAGCTGAATCCACTGTGAAAAATTTCCCCCACTGTTTATCTGTGTCTAAATCAAAATGTGGATTCCATGAACAAAGCTTCTTTCTTAGAACTGCACGCCTGTGGAACTCTGTTCCGTCTGCCTGCTTCCCACCTGACTACAACTTGGATGGCTTCAACTCCAACGTAAACAAATTCCTAATGAACCGTCCCCTTAAGTAAATACTTCATCAAATCTCCACACTAACGTACTGTACTTGCAATAACCCTTATCCCTGGGTGGCTTCCGGGCCTTGATAAGTGATGTCCACCGTGTAAAAAAAATATATATACTGTTTGTCAAATGGATTATGTTTGCAGGGTTGTGGACTAGTGCTTAATTAATTAAAATTTCAAATATTTTAGTGGAGAGAGAAAAAAAGGACTGATAGGGCTTAATTGGGAAGGTCAGTCTGTTCACTACAATTTTTGTACACTAGTATCACAGCGACTGTCTTCCAACTATTACGGAAGCAGGATTCAGCAAGGCATTTATTGTAAAGCTTGGACAGTACTTGAACTAGCTCAGCTGAACATATCTTAATTAGTATAGCAGAGATGAACTCAGATCTACACGCATTGAAGATCTCACGAGAAAGAGTGATTTTCAAATTATCTAGTGTGGCTTCAATTCACATAGGGAAATTTGTGACGGAGTTGTTCGTTAATTCTAAAGTGGAGTTAGAAGCGAATCGCCGGGCAGGATGTTCTCCGTTCTCGGTTGCCGTGCATGCGACCCTCCGATTGTTTGAGAGTAGAGGAATTACTGATTGCCTTTTTTATTCACTACACTATTATATATTTTTCAGAAATTAGGAGTCCCTATCTTTTACAGTTCTATGCATTCCCAGGTTATTTCAGCATGCTTTCATTTGGCTGTAGCTATTTCTCTTTTATAATGATTTTCAGCACTTATGAACGTTTGCCTATTTGTATTTGACTTATGACGTACTAACTGGTGAACGTTGTCCTGTCTTTGTGCAATGGCAGCTGAGCAATCTGTAGTGTTTTTCCATGTCCGATTTGCACCATTCAGTAATCTCATTGGCACATTTTTCAGAAGTTATTGATCCTTGAGGCAACTCTGATGTGTTCTCTTGTGGCTTCCCATTCAGCCCTTTTGCAGTGCATTGTTGTTTTAACCAATGCCTCCTCATCTTGAATTTAGGGATTTAAGCATGGGTTAAACTGACACCACTAGGTCTCTGCGTCTTCTAATGGACTGTGCATTAGGAACACAATCCCTGGGTATAAAGAATAGAATGAAGTGAATTTTGCTGGTGTTCTCGATCTGAGACGCGAGTTGAAAACATTATTGTTTGCATGATGGAATAGTCTATGGAGAATCTATTAGTTGAACATCCAGTTGCACCTGTACATGTGAGAAACAAAATCAATGTTTATTGTGGATATTAAAAACACCAAACACATGCATTTGGACGTTATTATCAAAGGAGACTTATGCATCTATACTATCAGAGACATGGTCGATTAGAGCAGGGGTCGGTAACCCCCGGCCTTAAGACCTCATGCAGCTTTCGAGTTAATTTTGTCTCTATTTTACCCTGGAAACGATCTAAATATAGACAAACCAAACCAAAATGACAACCTTAATATATCGCGTCGTATTTTTTTTATTAAATATCCTTCTTTTTACCTGGAGATTACCACACATTTTGTTCTTTTTCTTTCACAGAAATCTTTTTTGTATGAACAATAACAAATTTATGGAAACTAAATGAAGAAAAATAGATTTGGAGTTCTGAATTTTTACGGTGCGTGGATAAATAACTATTATTATTAAGATTTTAACAGAATGTGTTTGCTTAATTTGTAAGGACACCAGTGCTGTGAAGAAAGTTTCAAATATTAAACGGCATTATGAAACGCGTCATAATCATTACAACACTTTTACTGGAAAAGCAGGAACACAACAAGCTGCAAGGTTGAGAAATAATTTAACAATGCAATCCTTTTTTTTACCAGAAAATTTGAAGAAAGTGGCCGAAACACTCTGTCTTGTTTCAAGGTGTCAAAACTAATTGAAGAAAGTATGAAACGTTTTACTGATGGAGAGTTCTTCAATGAATTATTGTTAAAGGAAGCAGATGTTGTTTGTCCAGAATAAAGCGAAATAATTATTACTTTTTTTTTATTACATTTTCACCCCAAACAAGGCACATTGCCACTTTGGTGTAGGGGGCTACTATCAGGGACAACAACTACTTGGGTAATATGTATGGATTTGGGCAGCAAACTGTAAGTTCACGTTACACTTGAACTTCTGCACGTCAGTACTGTTGGGAAAGCAGAATCCCTGAAGGGAATTCCAGTGTCTAGCAGTTCTGGGGAAGAAACTATTGGAGTAAAAAGATCTTTTACATCTAGGGATCTCTACAGTGTGGGGCTGGGATTTAGCTGCTTGTCGGGTTTGTCGAGGGTGCTTACATCGTGGGGGCACAAGTGATTGCAGTTCATCAGAGCATTCACCATTAAAATACCTGTAGAAAAGGCAGAGGGATGCAACATTTCATCGATGGGACAGAGGCTGAGGTTTAGATGCCAGTGCAAGGCCTATAAGGTTTGCGACTCTCTTTTGAACCTTGTCAAGGAGCGAGAGACTAGTAGTAGATGCACCAGCCCAAATGTGAACGCAATACTACATACATGGGAGAATGGTGGTCTTATAGAGGTACAGGATACTTTCGGGTGTAAGTAGTTGTCTAGCACGGTAGAGAGAGCCCACCTTTCTTGCAGCAGCCCTGACAATGCCTTCGATGTAATTGTTCCAACTCATGTTTCCTGTGAACGTTAGGCCAAGCAGTTTATAAGATGTACTCTCAGATAAAGAGTCGTTGGCCATTACTATAGGTGGTAGAGACGGTTTCTTGTAATTATTGAAGGAGACTAGTTTTGTCTTGGCGGCATTGAACGTGACCAACCATTTTTGTCCCCATTCCACTACAGATTGGAGGTCTTCCTCTAGTGTTTCTGCCATTTCGTTAGAAATGTGTTCATTCGTTTTCCTGTCGTGCCTGCCATAGAGTGTAGTGTCATCAGCATATATACCCATCTCAGAGGCAATTTTGTCGGGGAGGTCATTTATGAATATCAGGAACAATAGAGGTCCAAGGATAGAACCGTAGGGCACTCCCGCATTTATATCATATTGTTTAGATGTACGACCGTCGAGGTGATACTGTATGATCTAATTTTCTCTGAGTAGACCCTCATGCCATACCCTGTCAAAAGCCTTAGATATATCTAGAGCTACCCCTCTGCCCTCCCCCGCTTTGTCCAGTGAATGATATATTCGTTCAGAGATTACAGTGGAGATGTCTGCTGTGGAACGGGCTTGTCTAAATCCATATTGTTGGTCAGTCAGAATTGTTTTTAAATCTAGAGTATTATTCGACTGCTATTGATGAACCCTATGATATGAAAGATACTTGTCACCTTGACACGTTTATGATGGGTGTAATACGAATAATTGACATTCTGAAAGAATATGCGAAATTGATTCCTAGAAAAAAACACTAGCACTGGAGCAGATATTTTGCAAATCATAATAAAGTTTATTACTGAAATTAATCTGGATTTATTAAAGCGTTCTGAAGTTATCACAGATAGAGCACCAGAAATTATTCGAGGAAAAAACGGCTTTGTTGCATTGCTCCAAAATCATATAGGAGAAATAATAATCAAACTTTATTGCATTATTCATCAATAAAGTTTGTGTGAAAAAATCACTGAATTTAAAGAGCATAATGAGAATGGTCATGAAACCAGTGGATTTTATATTGTCAAGCGGATCAAATCATTTCCACTTGAAAAAAATTTCTTAAATAAATCGAAGCAGAATATCGGGACCATATATATTTTTCTAATGTTCGATGGATTATCCGCGGTAAAAATGCTAGGGCGTGTATATGCATTAAGAAAAATAATTTTCTATCTTTTAGAGAGCAAATAACAAGATCATGATCACATTCAAGATCTACAGTGGGTTGTCAAGTTAGCTTGTTTAGTAGACATCACAACCCACATGAACAATCTGGATCTTGAGCTTCACGGAGTAAAAAAGGTTGTATTTGAGATGTCTGGTCAAAGTAGTGCTCTTGGGAGACAGCTTCGACGGTGAAAATCAGAGCTTCGTAAAGATATAATACCAGACATCTTTGTGAACTTTGTTAGGGATTTAAGAAGCAAGTTTTGTTCTCATTTTCATGACTTCCAGAAATATAGAATTCTTTCTGAGTTATTCATTACTCCTTACGAAACAGTGTAGGAACAATGGAAAACAATATTAGTTGGACTTAATTGACTATCAGTGCGACGAATCTTTGAAATCGAAATGTCATTTTGAATCTACTGATGAGTTCTACAAGAAAAATTTATGACCAAGCTAAACACATAAAAACGTCATGGCTAATGCGAAAATTATGATACCATTATTTGGAAGCACAAATGCTTAAGTGCAACATTTTTCGAAAATGAAATATACGAAAATACATTTTAGTACAAGATAGCGTGACGACTACTTCGATGATTTTTTGTTCCTGTCATCGACGAATATTTTACCTGATGTAGAGAAGTTATCACACAATAAGCAGAAACTAGTTTTTAAAGCATTTACTTTTTCTAAGTGTATTTCGTTTTTAGAAAGGAATTTGCTTTTTGTTGTTGATTGTGGTAGTATTTTTTATTGATACAGTGAAATAGAGTTTTTTTCCGAAATGTGTTGTATTTTATTTTTTGTTGTTGTTATTTTTGTAGCAAAACAAGTTGGAGTGTATAAATGCAATTGAAATATATTGAATTCTTGCTTTCTTTAAATACTCATAAAATCTAGTTACATATTTTATAACATGGTTTTCCCCCGTAACACTGCAGTCATAACATGGATCCTCACTGACTAATTGGCTATCAATCTACAGAAGGTTGTCGCTTTTAGTTTAGAGTACAATCCTAACTTGAAGATGAACGCTAGAGAAAATATAAGTAGCTAACGCTGTAATCCAAGGCTACTCGAAAGTACATAAATGCCTGGTTATCCAATTTATGACGCTGCTCTATAATTAAAGAGAGAGATCTGTTAATATAGACCTCCTGCCCGTGCACACACACACGCACACACACACATACATATATATATATATATGTATAAATATATATATATATATATATATATATATATATATATATATATATATATATATATATATTCCAGCGATTACGGCAGAAAGGAGGGTATTCTGTTATGTTTAAGTAGTTAATAGTTATATTATTACACGTATTGTGTTCTGGATGAAGAAAGACTTATCACCTTTACACGTCATGCTACTATACTTCCTCTTACAGGACGTATTTACGGCCTTTACGTTCATATAAGGAAATATTCTTATATCCAACTCAGAAATAATACGAGAATGGTTCGTTTTAAATATTAGATTGGTTTGGTCTAAAAGGGAAATGGTTAGGTTATTTGTGTTGTATTTCATCTAAGAATGAAAAGTGTTTGTCCATAATTAATGGTATATCGTTAAAATATGATAATGTTACAACAAGATATAGACGATAGTTAGTAAAAATGTTTTTAATATATAATTTTCTGCATGTTAAATGATTCTTGTCTTACACCGCTTCTTATTGTTAATCATTAAATTGATTTTTTTACATAAGAATCACCACATATCTAGACCCAGAAGCGGCTCGAGGATAAGGGTTAAAGAGTTTACAGTAGTAAATTGGGCAATATAGTAATCTTTAGTAATGGAAATTCGGTAAATTTGTTAGCTTAACTGGAAAGGCTTATCAAAAACTTGTTTATGTTGGACTTGAAGACAACCATATTGTAGTCAGCTGGAAAGACAGTTCGACAGGCGTGCAGTTCTAAGAAAGAAACATTGTTCAAGGAATCTACGTTTAGATAAAGAGTGGGGAAATTATTGTTAGTGTTTTACGCTAGACGAGTGTTTCTTGTGAAAGTTTGGCGAGAGGGGGAATAGACTGAAGCTCAGTCTAGCACTTTTTTATTACATTTTCACCCACAACAAGGCACATTATCACTTTGGTGTAGGGGGCTCCTCTCAGGGGCAACAACTATTGGGGGTACTATGTTGGGGTTTGGGAAGCAAGATATCGGTTCACGTTACATTTGAACTTCCGCATGTCAGTACAGTCGGGGAAGCAGGGACCTGGAATGAAATTTCCATAGTCTAGCAGTTCTGGGGAAGAAACTACTGGAATAGAAAGATATTTTACATCTAGGGATCTCTACTGTGTGGGGGTGGGATTTAGCTGCTTGTCGGGTTTGTCGAGGGTGTCTACGTCGTGGGGGTACAAGTGCTTGTAGTTCATCGAAGCATTCACCATTAAAATACTTATTGAACAGGCAGAGGGATGCAACATTTCGTCGATGGGACAGAGGCTGAAGCTTAGATGCAAGTTCACCTTGTCTAGGAGTGAGAGACTAGTAGCAGATGCACCAGCCCAAATGTGACAGCAATACTCCATACATGGGCGAATGGTGGCTTTATGGAGGTACAGGATACTTTCGGGTGTTAGTAGTTGTTTAGCACGCTAGAGAGAGTCTACCTTCTTCGCAACGGCCCTGACAATGCTTTCAATTAGGCACCGCCAAAACCGGGGGGGGAGCAGGTAAGTACTTTTTGACGGACCGTCTTTTTAAAATCTACCAAAAATCAGGTAATTATCCAATCAATACGAAATTTTCAGCGATCATTAAGAGAGGAATTTACTTTATAACGGTGTACTTATTTTTCATACACAATATTTATATATATATATAATTTATTTTGCTTACAACCCCCCTGACAGAATTATTTGAAATCCAGGTACTTATATTATAATATTTTTGAATATCCTCATAGAAAATAACCCTAAATCTTAGTTAGACAAGAAATAAACAAATTAATTCTTCAAAAACCTTTTTTTTTAACTATTTATATACGTTTTGTGTGCAAAACAAAACCTCCAATTGTTAACTTTTGTGGAAAATTTAAAATTTAAAATTAAATTAAAAATAATAGAAAAAGTTTTACATTATTCTGCTTTCTATATGATAAAATTCAGGGTTTTATCTTTCTATAAAATAAAGTTACTCAGAAATAATGGATTTTAATAAATGTAATTTCGTTTTAAAAAACAACAACTTGATTTTTCGGCCATTTTTGGCGGTGCCTATTTCAATGTAATTGTTCCAACTCATGTTTCCAGTTTGAAAAATGTACTCTCAGATAAAGAGTCACTGGCAGAGAAGGTTTCTTGTAACTATTGAAGGAAACCACTTTAGTCTTGGCAGCATTGAATGTGACCATCCATTTTTGTCCTCATTCCACTACAGATTGGAGGTCATCCTATAGTGTTTTTGCCATTTCTTTAGATATGTGTGCATTTGTTTTCCTGTCATGCCTGTTATAGAGTGTGCTGTCATCAGCATATATACCCATCTCAGAGGCAGTTTTGTCGGGGAGGTCATTTATGAATATTAGGAACAATAGAGGTCCAAGGATAGACCCCTGAGGCACTCCCGCATTTATATCATATTGTTTAGATGTACGACCGTCGAGGACAACCTGGATTTTTCTCTTATCTATGAAGGATTTAATTATGTTAGGTATTCTACCAGTGATACCGTATGATCTAATTTTCCTGAGGAGACCCTCATTCCATACTCTGTCAAAAGCCTTAGATATATCTAGAGCTATCGCTCTGCCCTCCTCCGCTTTGTCCAATGAATGGTATATATGTTCAGAGATTACAGTGAGGATGTCTGCTGTGGAACAGGCTTGTCTTAATTCATATTGTTTGTCAGTCAGAAGTAACGATATAGCAAAAACAAACTCACAACATCTCTTCTGTGAGGTTGCAGGGAAGAGAGAAGGACATCTCCTACGAGGAGACGAAGTCTATTTTGAACTCTATAAAGGTATGATAAGTCCTTTCTAGCAGGTCCTGCCTAGATGTGGCAACAGTACTCCATCTTTGGACGTACTTGGCTCTCATATAGATAAAGAATTGCATCAGCAGTGATATATCTACTGGATCGACACAAGGATCCCACCACATTCCAGCGGATTTGGTAACAGATTTGATGTACGTATTCCATTTTAGATCAGGAGTAAAGGTCAAGCCCAGAAGCTTGCTAATAAAGCAAATATCTCTACCTCTATCTGTATTATCAAATAAAATGAACTTTGCATGTGTGTTTGAGAGTTCGTTTCTTATAGACTACGCAACGACTAGGCCGAATTTTATAAAATGTCACACAAGTGCATGTTTTGTATGTAGCAGTGTTATTAGGTTTTGTATTGGAATATCTTCGATGCGTTCGATAATCGATAATATAAAAAAGCAGATGAAATAAGGAACATGCGGTTTTTACCAAAGCTTACGCTTTACACATTACAAGTGATTCTGAGAAGTTTTATTATCAGACAAATTATATATGATATGCCGGCATATCATATACAATTTGTATATATGACAGGGGCGCATTTGGAATTATTTTTTCTGCTGAGAGCACAACTGAAATGCGATACTTGACTTTTGCCTTTCAAACATAATTCAAGCTGTTTGTATTAACTAATTGATATAATAACAGTAGGTTATCTACAGTGCAATATAGACTTCAATGTATTGTAGTTAAGTCACTACGTGGAAGCATATGAAGCTTCACTCGTGATTAAAGCAACCAATTAATCGATTGCGATGACAATAAAAATATAGGAATGTGAAAGATTCGTTGATCATCATTCAATCCTAAGGAAACGTTAGGTCTCCCTGCTGGTATCCCTATGGTTATAGCAAACATCTCTCTCTTGCTCGTCCTTCGAAGTCGGCGATGACCAAGGTATCAATCAGTTCGGCGTCGGGGGTTTGTGGGTCCTGAGATGGCTGATGAGGCCAATCCGTGCTCGGCAGGCTCTTCCACACTCTGGACACGTGAAGGCGGTATCGGCAGGCTGTGAACCGGAAGCTCTCTCCTTCCTCCTCTTGCGCTTCTGCTGGTCGTGTGTCATGCGTTGATTCTCTGCCCTGTCGGCTCCCAGGCTGATGGCGCAACGCCAGGCCGAACGTTCAACAGCGCGACGCTCCCGAGACTGGGGGCTGATGTCAAAGTCTTTGAGGGAGGTTCTCAGGCAGTCTTTATATCGTTTCTTTTGGCCTCCTGCATTCCGCTTTCCCTGGCTGAGTTCCCCATAGAAAAGTTGTTTGGGGATTCGGCTGTCGTGCATGCGATAGACATGGCCTACCCACCGGAGCTGGGTTTTGCGGATTATGGTGGTGATGGTATGGAGCCCCGCCCGCTTCAAGACTTCCGTGTCAGGAATTCTGTCTTGCCAGCGGATGTTAAGAAGATTGCGGAGGCATCTGAGGTGGAAGCCATTCAGCTGTTTTTCATGTCTTTTATATGGCGTCCAAGTTTCACAGGCGTAGAGTAGGGTTGTCAGGACGACTGCTCAATATACTTTCAGTTTGGTTGCGAGTGTAATGCCTCCCCTCTTCCACACATTGTCTCTAAGTTTTCCAAATGCACTGCTCGCTGTGGAGGTCCTATGGTTAACCTCAATGTCAATGTTGGAGAGCGGGAGAGGGTGCTGCCAAGGTAGGTGAATTGCTCCACAGCATGAATTTTCTGCCCTTTGACAGTGATGCCGGGTTCGTGGTATGCATCTCCTGGGGCGGCTTGGTACATAACTTCTGTCTTCTTTTTACTCATGGTGAGACCAAAGTTGTCACAACTGGTGGAGAATCCATCCATTTGACGTTGCATCTCTATCTCATTTGGGGCATTAAGGGCACAGTCATCGGCAAAGAGAAGGTCTCTGATGATGGTTTCTCTCACTCTCGTGACTGCCTACATTCGCCTGATGTTAAACAATTTCCCGTCACATCTGTACTTGATGTCAATGCCAGAGTGACTGTCTTTGAAAGCGTCCTGGAGCATGGCAGAGAAAACCATGCTGAAGAGCGTCGGGGTTAAGACACAGCCCTGCTTGACTCCGTTGGTCACAGGGAAGGGCTCTGAGAGGTCGCCGTCATCCAGGACACGCGCGGTCATGCCCTCATGGAACTGCCTGACAATGACGATGAACCTGTCTGGACAACCAAATTTTTCCATGATCCGCCAGAGGCCATTTCGGCAAACATTGTCGGAGGCCTTGGTCAGGTCGACAAACGTTGTGTAGAGGCCCCGGTGCTGCTCGACACACTTCTCCTGCAGTTGGCGCGCAGCAAAGATCATATCAGTCGTCCCGCGGCCCGCTCGAAAGCCACACTGGCTCTCGGGAAGACGACCATCTTCAAGGTGCACCAGCAGGCGGTTGAGAAGGACGCGGGCCAGGATTTTCCCGGTGATGGAAAGAAGGGATATCCCGCGGTGGTTGTCACATGACTGACGATTTCCCTTGCGTTTCCATAGCAAACATATTGCACGCTTGACTACCATATCATTGAACTACGATTATAAAATTATTTTTTTACATTTACAATTATTACCTGTAGTGGCCTATCTAGATTTGTATATTTCAAATTCAATAGAAACACATACTAATAGAATCGTTAATAGATGAGAATGCGTTCAATATATGTTATGTACAGTGATATTATACAAAAATAAAATTAGAGCATAAAACATCGATGCTACTATAGACCATGGCTATATAGTATATTATACGTTCTGTAATCAAATTACGCGGGTATATATTATTTTAATCAAAGTAAGTTTCTCTGTTTTTGACATCCACATAAAGAAAATACGGTTTTAACTTGATTTCTTACTACAGAAATTAATAGAGTAAGAATAGACACGGAATTAAGCTACTAAGAGATTGACCCAATATAACATAGTGCATATGAGCGTGTTGGAGAATATCAGCAGCAGCGAAGGATAGCTGGCTTGCGAGGAGATTAGCAGCAACAGCAGTACCAGCAGCAATAACCGAAAAACGCGCAAATGCGAACTGGAAAGTGTCCGCGGGAAGAAAATGGAATATAGGAGAAAAAATATCTACGTGATCGGCAGCGTAAAACAAAATGAACGTGGAAGATCGAAGACAAGCATGGGCCGGCTGGGGCCAGCGTGCGGTCGAAAGAAAGAGAAACGCATCAAGTAGATGATCATGTTGCAGCGAGAGACGTTTTAAGGAGTGTCAATACGGGAAAGTAACGTTAATAAAAGCTGATGTTTAAAAAAACGGAATGGCGACCCGGATATTTGATTATTTATTTCCTTTGTTTATATGTAACTGCAACGTTCCATATATTTATAAGACAAGGATCTTTAACATGCAAATGGTCAATATGAAGGATAAAAAGAGCAAAACATAAACTTTACCAGAGAAAAATAGAGTCGGAAAAGAAGGCCAAATAGAGTCGCAAATAAGGACTCAAAAACAAACACGACCTAAATGGGAAACTTAAAAATGGGCACTGAACAATTCGCTGAGTACATTTGTTCGTTTTTTCCTTCTTGTCTGCTCACTTTCAAACTTTTTTTCTCCTTCCAGTCACATATTTATTTTTGTGTGGGGACCGTGGTTGTTTTAGTCTTAAATAGGGATGTGCTAACCTTACAGGGCTGTTATAATTATTATAATTGGTATTGTTTCAGATTCATTTTAATGTAGCAAATAGCTTCTCATGATTTACATTTGGAATCAACTTAAACATAACTTTGATAATTTTGTGGTTGGACTAGTTAAGTGTTATGTGTAGTTTTATTCAAGTTTAAAATGTGAAAAAAATTGCGTAGAGGTTTTGCAAGACGGGAATAAACATTTAAACTAAACATAAGTACTAAAGTAAGTACTAAAACAATAAACATAAGGCTGACTTTATTTCTGTTATTAGTAGTTATTTGGTTCTAAGTTTATGGGTCGTTTATAACTGACTATATACCTTAAAGTTGTGAGAAATGATTATTAAATGCGAAGACATTGTATCTTTTTTTTTACTTTTTTGAATAAGAAACTAAAAAAAAACATGCTCATATTTAGCACAGGACTATAAATAACTTTCTTTTATTTGCGAGATTTTTCATCGTGCCTTGTGCTTTCGTTTATCGGTATTTGGCAAAGTGGATTCAGATAAATACCGAACACTGAAATATTAAAATGGTAAGTCGTTTTAATTTTGAAATAAAAGCAATGTTGCTTGATTGTCAGGTATGGCACTTGACATGATAGAAATTATTATTTGTACCTAAAGCACTCTAAAACGATACGCCGCAGCAGCTTGCGTTGCTGCCATGATAGAAAGATATATGCCTACTATATATTTGGCATGCACGTAGTCCTCGGTTATAGATATGGAGGATGTTAATAGCAACGGATTTTTTTCTGTAGACAGTCTGATTGTTCTCGACAGAATTCGGACAAGAATAAATTTCCAATTTATGCACGTAACATCGTCAGAGAAGGTAGTGATTGTACTTCGGTGGGTCGGTTTACGTACAAAAAAGAGTATAGCGGAAATTACAGTAATAAGTAACCAAACAGTGCTCGAATTAAATAAATCTGTCGATGCTTAATGATGAAGTATCGTGACACGAAAAGGGGGAAATGCAGTAATTGTTGTATAATATTGATATCAAATTAATTCGAGGGGACGGATAATGCCTTAGGCATGTTGGGTCAGATGTCAACTCTAATTGTCTCGAATACTCTACTCATAAGTGACTGAGCATTAAGAGACAAAAAGGGCGATATTGTCTTGAATAATTTCATTAAAAAGGTGTTGAGTCGGTAAAAGACAAAAGAGGGGCATGGAGGAAATAAACGGTTAGATTAACTAGTGTTCTCTCAAATAATCTCGTTAAAAATAACTGAGCAATAAAGAGATAAGCTATAGGACTAAGAACAATGTTATGATAACTAGTTTAGTACAAGTTTTAACATAAAATACTATTTAAGCAGTTGGCGTAAAAATCTATCCATGAGCAAGGCAAGATGTAAATGTTATGACTGATAGGATATTAACTTAATTATTCATGTTTTATTGTATGAAATTTTAAGTTTCCTTTTCTTGATTTCTTTTATTACCTGAGGAAGGTTAAGTTAGATTCTTGAAAAGAATATGTTGGAAGGGAAGATATGAAACATAATGCATATGTACACGTGGTAAAACATCAGCAGCAGCGAAGTATAAGTGGCTTGTGAAGAGTTTAGCTGCAGTAGCCGAGAAACGCGCATATGCAAATTAGGAAGTGCTTGGGAGAAGAAAAAGGAAAGCAAAAAAGGAAAATGCACTACGTCGTCTGCAGAAACAAAATCGGCGTCGAAGAAAATGAACGCGTAAGGTCTAAGACGAGAATGGGCAGCTGTGGCTAGCAGGCGGTTGGAGAAAAAAAAACGCGATACAGGCCAGATGGGCATGTGGCAGTTAGAGATTTTTAAGCGGTGTCGAAACAAGAGAGTAATGTTAATAAAACATTTTGGTAAAAAAAGGACACATGTCTTGTCAGTCTAAAAGGTTGCTAATTACAATACTTTTTAATCAAAGAGCAAGTTTTATAATTGCGAGAATGTTATATTACATAATATTATAATAGAATGAAAATATATATTGCTTTGAGTTGGGCGCAAATGCATAAAACATTTTTCTATTTAATTCCGTATAACTTTAAGTAGGCCTGTTACTTGTATATATAACAAAAGATATATAATATTGACAAAGTTAAAATTGTTGTGTTTTGAGGTCATCAAATTAAAACTCGCAGTGTATGGTTAGTAATGTACAACTGAGAACTGAGTTTTTATTCTTAGAATATCGTACGAAATTTAAAAACAAAAATTCTAACAGAAGAAAATCAGGTTTCGTCAGCAACACTTAAATATATTTGGTGAAATGCATAGCGAACACACTTTCACACTCGCTATTACGTAACGCGCTTTCTTTTCTATTGAATTGTAGAAGGATTTACTATTGTAACTTGCAATAATTTCTACCAATAAACGGACGGAAATTGCTTGAATAGTTGTGGTGAAAGGTTATCGCCATCCATAGATTTTATTATTTATTTTCATATTGGAACTGTATTAAACAGGTGTTATTCTTCTTAATGTGTGTCTATTAAATCTATTATATATAAACGTTATTTACAACTTAAATTTGAGAGAACAACAAATAAAATATTTTCAATTTAGAAGTGACATAAGAACTAACATGTTAATTAAGGCTAACGCGTAATAGACACTGGATATGTTCATTTAAAGTTTAAACAGTAAAAGACCAACGAATATATACATTTTACTTAGAGCTAAACAAATCAACCCATATACTAATGTAGGCTATTTTATAAAATAAATATTGCAAATTTGAAGCGTGAAAGCCAAAGGAAATATTATTCTCAGATAGTTAACTGAGCTTTTTATTTAAATGTTTGGATCAGTAAGGATCTAGGACCCTAGAAATAAAGAGAATGAAAGATATTATTTCGGGTTCACACTATTGTCTTCCGCCTATGTGTTGTTTTTTTTTCTTTTTTGTTCTTGGAAAATCTCATGTTCTAATTAATTTGTACGTGTGAAAAACAGAAACGAAAATAATTTACCGTTGCTGGTTTTCTTATACAATCTCTTCCGTCGTTAGAAAAATCCATACCAACAATAACACTACGCCATTCGAAAGAATTGTATCATGTTAATTAACATGAATTATTCTTCATGAGTTATATAACTACAAAAAATATGCCTCAAAATTCGGATCTTAATCTTACCCTCTATAAATCTTATATTAAAGGAATTCTGGTAACTTCGCCGATTACCTTCAACCCTATCGGTGAAAATTAACGCAGTATAAACAAACATCACGCCGCCGATTTTTAACACAAGGATTTAGTTTACATTTAAAATAAATAGGGATTATATTAATTTTGTTTTTAGAAAACGAACAATGTATTGTTTATTGCATAAAACATTTTGTTATCCATTATCAGAAATTAATAAATGCTTACGATTTTTTTTACTCAAACCAAAATTTTCCCTATATTAAATATCAAGCTTCTAATGAAAAACAAAGTAACTGGCATTTATTATACGTTTGTTTATAATCGATCGAAAAAAAAATCATGTAGATCTGAAACGTCTTTTTAATTTTGCTTATTTTCTTGGCCCTTAAAACTTCATTGATCCAAATGTTTTAACTTACCTTAAATATGTGTGCATATATCGAGGAAACCATTCATAATACAGTAATCAAGTGGTATACAAAGTCTTGTACCAATATTTGCTTTTTACCTACCAAACACAACACTCAAGTCTATTATATATTCTTCACCCTCTTGTCATTGGCTTTAATCCATTGGAATCTACAGACCAAATGACGCCTACACTTAAGAGTTTGATACCCGAGTTTTTAAAGCCTTGCATAAGTTATCTCCTTTTTTTATTTTTCCGAGATTCCCGCCCTCGAAATGCAGTACAGCTGTAACGCCGCTTTCGTAATTAATTTTTTCTGTTAGGCCTGCATGAAAAATGGCTTAAATAATGAATTTAAAATAAAATCATTTCAAGTAATTATGAGCAAATGATAAGCCCAGTTAGATTGAAAGATCAATACATCACATTGATCACGTATAGTTATCATGGTCATCATACTTAATAGTACCTATTATTGCATGCGTAACGAATAAGTGGTAACTGTGAGTGACCGTTAGTAAACACCACATTTCCACGAGCAGGTTTGTAGCTATTATATATGCACGCATTTCTGTTAAAGTTCGACTTCGTGTCAGATGCGCACGTAAAACAGGGCACACAGAAAACAGAGACGTACACTCAAAACAGACGTTTCGAGCCTGTCTCTGCTTTATCGTTATTTTCATGGCAAATGCTTATCTTAGCTCCAATCTCTGGTTTCCTCTCGCCAAACTTTCACGAAAAACACTCGTCTGACTGAAACCACTACCAATAATTTCCTACACTCTTTGTCGGTGCCTAGACTTAAATGTAGATTCCACGAACAAAGCCTTTTTAGAACTGCAAGCCTGATGAATTCTCTTCCGATTGCCTGCTTTCTCGCTGACTAAAATCTGATTGTCTTCAAGTCCAATGTAAACAAGTTCTTGATGAACCGTCCCCCTAATTAATCCAATTTACAAAATTCCCACTACTTGTGTTTACTATGTTATAATCATATTAACTAATGCATACCCATTAACCATTATCCTTTAGTGGCTTCCGGGCCTTGATAAGTGGTGATTCCTGTGTAAAACAAAATAGTAATCCGTAATTTAGTCGTCCTCATGGAAAAGTTATCTGAGCAATTAATGAATTCCTATAGGATATATTGTATGTCGTTGCTTGTCATCATTGTTCCTAATGTAAGTGTCACTCACGAGGATTAAATAAAAGATGACAACATAGCTTACATGCGCAAAATGTTTATAAATCTATTTACCATATCACGAAAGCAAATGTAGTCTTTTGGTACGTTCATTCACATAGATAAGAAACTTCAATCGCCTAGAGGTTTGTCTGTAAGCATGTCACCTTTAGGTTGAAATAGTTTTTCCATTATGAATGCAAAGAGTGAATTTTCTTTTTCTTTATTGTCAAGCTATATTTGATATCTTAATTCAAATTCCCTGTCAGGTGCATGCATTAAAAGAACCAATGAAAAAGCCACGATTAATATGAATTAGCTTTCGTTCCATTTCTGTTGCGATGCTGATTTGGTTCTTCAAAGCGCTAGTGTCTTTCCACTAAAATCTTAATGAGTCTATTTAAAGGACATTTAACGGTCATTAACTTTTATAGGTTTGTTAACCTGTCTGATAATTACAAAGATGGCCGACTTTCAAAAAATCCTGAGTCATGTTTGATGGCGAGTCAATTTCAGCCTTCAGTGAGAAATAGTCTTCACTGCATATTTGCGGAAACTTCCGGTCGTAAAACCTGTTCACTGAAAAATTTCGAAATAATATGGCTACCTGATGAACCAGTTGAGCTTTAATTCATTGTTTTGTATTTTCTCTTTTGTCCCGTTAAAATGAAGTTGTCGTTCTTGTTGGCTTTCAATTCAGATGACGAGATTATCATTAAAAGCAAAAATAAATTATGCTTCTAATTTATTACACGATTGTGGATTAATCGGATTTTGGGGTGATTCTTTACACTACTGTTCAGAGAACATGAATCTCTCTCTCTCTCTTCCTCATTCTCTCTCTTGCTCTTTCTCTCGAGCGACTCAACTATATCCAGAAATAAAAACACAACAGACGTATATTATCTTCGTTCTGTGTGATGACAATTATATTTGTCGAGCACCGGTGATGGCATCACGACTAAGTAAAGCGAGAAAGATGACGCAAATCATACAACGACCATTAAAAGAAACGGCCTGGGAAGTAGAGAAATAGCAGCGAGAAAAAAATGTAGTTCAAACATTCTATCAGTAGAAGATATTATGCTTTACGCTTACAAAAACGTAACGTGACATGCGCCAGCAAACAAGTTGAACTCAGTCCACGAGTTTGCAGCGTAATTTAAACTTTGTCCGTAGCTAAATATTTGATACTTCGCCAGGGCTATCAAGGATATTTTTATCGTGATGCCATCACTAAATCGGTTGCCTACCACAGCTTAAGAGAGGCCCAATCTATCCTGGAGAGAAGGATAGACCGCGCCAGTTTCTCAATCTGATATTTTACGTCGCGGTACATGCAGCGCATGTAAACAAAAACTAACGTAACATGTGGTCGCAGCCGGGATTGAACTCACTACACGAGTTTGTAGTGTAATTCAAATCTTGCCTGTAGTTGAATACTTGATGCTTCGCTAGGGCTATGAATGGTATAGTTCGAGTTAAACACTTTGACAGTTATAAAGGAGAGTAGCAGATAAGTGCGAAACGAATGAGAAGCGATGATAAAGACAAATGTCTAACGCACTTTTATTTAAATCAGTCATCATTTAACTGTTTCGCTTAATCTAGAGATCCATCGTCAGACAGCATCTCAGGCATCCTCGAGTCCACATACGAGTATGCCTCGCTGTGATAGTGTATGCGATATTTGAATCAGTGAGTATTATACATCGTACGGTAGAATTATCTTCCACATTTTGATATGCGATCTTACCAGTAGTACTCGTGCAGTTTCGAAGCAATCACTTGTTCTATAAATAGAACTACATATCAGTGTGCAGAATTAATCTAGCTGTCTGATAAGACAATCTCAAGGGTAAAGCATGTTTACGAACTGAATGTGTAGGAGATTGAATAACAGAAAGTATCACAACTCGAATACAGTTTGGCGTTCAAGCCCTTCAAGGTCTTCCATGTGGCTTTTGTTTGAAATACCGAAGATATAGCCCCATTATTTGCAACCCACAGCTTTATTAAATTTCTATTTGGAACAGAACCATGTCGTCCTAATTTGTAACAAATATGGAAATCTCTCTGTCTTGTAGTTACAGATTCACCATTATTCAAATACATTTCTGCAGTAAAATCACGATGCGCAGGAGCCCAGACAATATTGCTTGATACAGGTACCTGAATTAACAATGGCAAGTTAATAGCTAAATGCAAACATCATTAGTCTTTGCATAAGTTCATTAGAAATCTATAATTAAGTTTTAAAGGTAAGAGGTATTTTACGGCTCTCTGCAGTTGTTATTATTATATTTGTCAAAGGGGTGCCTTTTTGGTCATTTTTTAACTTCATTTGCATTTTGTATAAAGAGACTGCGTTGAAATATGATTCGATCAAAGAAAATATGTAATAATTTCTTAAAAATGTAGAAAATGAAAAAAAAACATTACTAATCCCCGGACATTTTTACCGATCAGTCTTTGTTGCAGGAATTTATAGTATTTTTTTTTTACTTTCCATCATATCAGCCACACATATACGGGTAATAATATGAATTGAATTCGAGTAAATCAAATTACGAGGTTCCTTAAATAAGTTTCCAGACTTTTTTCGTATGCGCACTTTTATTGATAGTACATACATAAATGTTCAGTCCCCTTCGGAGTAATATTCTCAGGCTGCAATGCACTTGTTACACAGTTCCAATAATTTCTAGAAGGCCCCATGTTACTGACGACACGCTCTCTTCGCTTCAAATGTCTCATAACGAACATTAGACAATAGCAAAAAGTTACAAGGAGAAAAGTCTTAACTATAGGGAGGGTGTCGAACTGTCTCGATGCCCATCTTCGTCGAATAGTCTGTGACGATGGTGGACCCCACTTGGGACAAACTTCGCGCAAATCTTCGCATTTTCAGTTCCACGCGAATAATTCTGTGTGAATTTCCCATACCGACATCAAATCGTGAACTTAATTTCTGTATAGACATGCAACAGACCTTATTCACGCAATTCTTTATTTGGCCAATCAAGTCTAGTGTACTAAGTTTCTTACTTCTCTCACACTTTTGATCATTCCTAAAACCACCCCCTGCCTTCTTTGAATTTATTATACCACTCAAAAACTGAAGGTCGCTTCATGCAAGCTGATTCAAAAGCAGTCTAAACTTTTCCATACGTTTCCCATGCATTTTCCGAGTTTAAACAGAATTTTATATCATATCATTCTCCAAAAGTGTTTTAAGGTTGAGATTGGATTTGTTAAATTCACGATCTGTGACAATCAACCTTTTGTAGCGTGCATTTTAATTCCTACTGTAGCTGTTTATTCGAACTAGAAATCATAAAAATTAGTCAGTCAACTGATAAAATGTATAGAAATAAATACTGAACTATGACAATTTTACCTGACTGTACAAAAAAAGTCTGGAAACTTATTGAAGGCAATTTGTATGTTTTAATAAGTGAAATAACCCTGCGGATTATTACATGCAGATTGGTTATTTGATTCAGTGTGACAAGTAATCCGATATTTAAACATACCATGAGATAAAATAGATAGCAATACAATCTTGGATGCTTTGATGATATTTGCTAGGCAGACGTATAATTCAATTATGTTATTGGATACGCAAACAAATCTAAGATATATTGTAAGTTTTTTTTCTGTTTTCCTTACGTTAATATTATCTAATCAAAATGGACAAAAGTGGCCATCATATACACAAATAAAACAGGTGAGTATTTTGAAGCGTTGTACAGCGGAAAACTTCTCACAGCTAGTCATACTTTATTCGTAATATCTGTGAAACCGATTATTTTGAATAAATAGATAACTATGATAATTCAATGGACACTGGAGATAACATGTAACATTATTAAAGCGCATTTTCAGCCTACAGACATACGTATAACGCACACACACATACATGTACGCCCCTACCTAGCCATATATATATATATATATATATATATATATAACTACTTAATTTACTCACATAAAATTAATATACGAAAGCATAGGTTTATGCGTAAACTTTAAGTATTTACTTCAAAAGTGCTCAATACGTAGATAGAGCTAGTTAGTAATCTATAAAATATATATGGCGATTAAGCTACACTGAATATTCCGCGTTTCATCCACTCTAGGACTCTTCAGGCTTATGCGCGAATTCTGTAGTTGTTTATCGTTTCTATATGCTCCTCTTCTATTGAGATTTTAGTTAGCCAATCAGCTTTCTAGTATCCACCGCGCCCTTTCTATCAGCCAATGAGCATGCATTTGTCGGGCAAAGGCCTATTAGGCCTCTGGTTGACCTGTTCCTTTGTGTGTGCTCTATTTAGTTTCTTGATCTGTTTTAAAACTAGGTTAGTGTTTTTTTTTAATGTTAGTTTATATATAAATATATGTATGTGTACGTACATATATGCACATATATATACATATATATACATACATATATATGTGATCGTTTATGTATATTCAAGTTTATTTAATTTATTTATTTGTTTATTTTCTATTGTTTTTGTTAGTTTAAAAACTATTTTGTATCGCTATCCTAGAGTAAATTTTATCTTGTGAACACAGTTGTTTGCTATTTCTCTTCTACAGTTTAATAGATGTTGGGGTTCTTTGAAGTACAGGATAGCAATTTTTTCATGGAGGCATAATCTACATGTGTTGTCTGGTTCCCTACACGTGGTAGCTTGTCTTATTATTTTCCATTCGACTACCGGCGAATGTCCGCTTTCTTTGAGTTCCCAGTATTTATTCGCTAGTGTTGTTTTCATACGGTGTTTTTTTTATTGTTGAATGTACCTTTGTGGTCATAGTATATATATATATATATATATATATATATATATATATATAAGAATTGGGCGGTTTTGTAAAATTTATATGTTCGCTAACGAAGATGTAATCAAAATATATTGTAAACAGCTATTATCGATGTACTAATTTTGATAAAGATGTAATTTGGATTTTAGAAAGTATTTAATTCTTAAGCTTAAATTAAAGAAGACTTCAGTTAATACTTGAATTCAGAGAATCTTGCTGACTTCATGTTTTTATATCAATCAATTAACATGCACATGTGATCAGTTTTAAATTTCAAATCCGAAATTGTACCTATATTATTCACTCTCAAAGTATTTGAATACACTGCAGTATCCAATTGCTGACTCGTTAATAGGGGAGTAGCAGATGTGCTCTAGAAACGTCCGGATGTATTCATGAAACATCAGGATGCGCTCGCCATCTCTAACCCAACATACTTCCCTTTAATCCCTTGAGATTACAAAAACGTGAAGGGATATGTTGAGTCACTCTGTAAGGCTCACACTGGCATTTAAATTCATAGATTACTAAACTTTTATCTAGTGTGGAAGGAACATCTTGGAAAACAGTCATAGTGCCATGGTGTTGTAGCACATAATTGTAACGGTACACTACGAGGTGATTAATCAGAAAATCACTTACTGATAGAGCCAAAAAAGGGGATTTTCAATTAGACCGGACACGTGGGTGGACCAGAGAGAATGTCACTAATGAATTTCGTACGGACTTTATTGTTATACTTCGAAATGATTGCCCCGGGGAAACAATTTTATAATAAGAACATTAGTTATCTTCGTTAGTTCAGCTGCTAATTAGTGACAGTGAAGGAAGATCATAATTAAACTGATTTCCCTATTCATAGGAGTAACAGAATCCCAACTAATGTACAGGCCCGTGAAGGTCGTTTTTTTTGTACACCGTCAGTATCTGCAGTAGAACGAATATTCTTTTACGTCACAAATGCATGAGTTCAATAATCATAACAATTCTGATCTATTCGAGCAGCATTAAGAATAGGAGGCATAGCATTTGAAACACCTCGTATATTCAGACACATATATGTATATGCATTAAACATATATACATATATATGTCTAAATATACATGTATAAAGATATAGACAGCTATATATATAGGTTTGTGAGAAATATATGCTTTTTCAATTATATTTCCCCAATTTATTTATATTTTATTTATAAATTCCGTTGCATATATCATCAATGCTCTGATCCCCATCTGGAATTAATTGAAATGGATGGCTCTCGTCTTGGGGAGACTCCATGTTTTTACAAGCTTCTGGGATTGACATTTACTCCTGAAATGGAACACGTACGTCAAATCCGTTGCCAAGGTTGCTGGAAAAATGATGGGATCCTTCTACTGCTCCAGAAGATATCTCACTGCTGATGCAATTTTCTATCTATATAAAAGCCAAGTACTCCAAGGAGTGACTACTGCTGCCACATCTGGGCAGGAGCTGCGAAAAACAGCCTATCCTGCCTTGACAGTGTACAAAATAGACTTCGTAGCTTAGTGGGGTGCCCCTTTCTCTTCCCTGCAATCTCTCTCCCACCGAAGTGAAGTTACGAGCCTGTTTTTGTTTTATCGTTATTTCCATGGCAAGTGATCATTTGAGCTTCAATCTCTGGTCCCCCTCACCAATATTTCACAAAAAAACACCTGTCTAGCTGAAACCACTGTCAATAATTTTCCCCACTCTTTATCTGTGGCTAAATCAAAACGTAGATTCCATGAACAAAGCTTCCTTCTTAGAAGTGCACGCCTGTTGAACTCTCTTCCATTTGCCTATTTACCACCTGACTACAACTTGGATGTCTTCAAGTCCAACATAAACAAATTCCTGATAAACCGCCCCCTTAAGTAAGACACTTTATCGAATCTCCAATACTAGCGATTACTACGATACTATCCCATTGATTACTGTACACGCAATAACCCTTATCCCCGAGTGGCCTCCGGGCATTTATAAGTGGTGACTTCCATGTAAAAAAAACATATACAAATGGATAACAAACAGCTATATTTCAAATTCTGAGAATAACCATTTATCATTTTACTATTTTACCATTTATTTCTTTCCACATGTAAACATTTGCAATTTGCAAATTGCCTGTTTCGTAATGCAAGAAAATTTAATTTTTAAAGCACCTATCTCGTAACAGAGAATATCCAATTTTTTAAACACCTAACGCAGAATTTTTTCTAATTAAACCCTGGAAAAAAATTAAGTATCGACAGACAAAATTCAGCATTGACATCATTTATGATTGTATTTACGTTATGAAACAGGTGTTGAAAAATTATATAGAAATCTTGACATATTGAAAGAAATAATTGTTAAAGTGGAATCTTGGAATTGAGAATCTAGCTGTTCTGTCATATATATATATATATATATATATATATATATATATATATATATGTTCGTGTGTGTTTGGTTTTTCAATTTACTGATGGATTCGTGGAATAACACGTGAATGATTATACTTTAAATAAGTTTGGTGCGCTTTATATTACATCCAATAACATATTTATAGATTATAACTAAACAGTGCAACAAGACATCCTACATACAAATACAATGGATATTACACACGATTTCTTTAAAAATGGATGCTTGGTTCAATTGTATTGTTGCACATTTTTTTATAACAAATTAAACTAAAACAAAAGCATAGTGCATTCCATACACGAACACATAATCCCGAAATATGTGCATATGTGAGTTTTAATAGACCTTTAAAAGTATCTACAATATACACTATGCAAACGTAAAAGGAGAGCAAAAACGTGCATCAGTCCCTATAGTAATCTTGTTGTTCTGAAAAAAAGAAGAACATGATAAAACTCTATTTTTTGATTCACGTTGCCGACGGATAAAAGAAGGTAATTTGGGTGGAGTGGAATGCATAACGGCAGAACCAACCATTCCCTAAAGTAGACTACTAAGCAAACATTTTTGGAGTGACTACATTCTTTTATTTGCAAGACCATTGGGATACGTATACACTCTTAACATAAACTACGTACATCAAATCCGTTGCCAAGATTGCTGGAAAAAAGATTGGATTCTTCTATCAATCCAGTGGATATCTACCTGATGAGGCAATTCTCTACTTATATAAAAGCCAGGTATCTCCAAGGATGGAGTATTGCTGTCACATCTGGGCAGGAGCTGTTAGGAAGTCTTATCATGCCTTGACAGAGTTCAGAATAGACTTCGTAGCCTAGTGGTGGTTGCTTTTTTCTCTTCCCTGCAACCTATTTCTCACAGAAGAGACGTTGCCAGGCTGTGTCTATTTTATCATTATTTTAATCGCAAGTACTCTACTGAGCGCCAATCTATGCCCCCCTCGCCAAACATTCACAACGAACACTCGCTGGGTGAAAACACTATCAATAATTTCCCCCACTCTTTATCTGTGTCTAAACCTAAACGTAGATTCCATGAACAAAGCTTCATTCTAAGAAATGCACACCTGTGGAACTCTCTTCCGTTTGCCTGCTTTCCAGCTGACTACAATATGGCTGTATTCAAGTCCAATGTAAACAAGTTCTTGATGAGCAATCCCCCTAAGTAATCCAATTTACCAAATTTACATATCTAATTATTACTATGATATTGTCGTTTTGACCACTGCATACTCTTTAACCCTTATCCTCGAATGGCCTCTGTGCCTTGATAAGTGGTGATTTCTTTGTAAAAATAATCCATTGAATGACGCATATATAACAGATGGTTTGAAAAGCAATATTCTAGTATTTTGGCACTTTATACGGTCGTATATTCGTATGCTGTCAATGAGAACTTAGAATAAACACCTGTAAATGTACGTTAAAAACTCAAGCTAATTGAGAATGACAGAAAAGTTAGCACCTGAGGCAGAAATGTTCTCAACCTATAGCCAAATGTTCGAAAAGTTATAAAATGCTAGAAGCAATAAATAGACAAATAAACTATAATAATAACAAAACAAAAACACATTATAAGAAAGAATGGTTAGCACTTTACACGTAAGGTATGGTGTATAATATATACGTACTAAATTACTCATGATCCGTTGGGTCAGTATACGTTATAGCTAGCTATGGAATAGTGAGTATATAGAATTAATGTATGAAAATGAAAGTGAGTATACAGAATTAATGTATAAACTCGTAAAAATTGAATGCCTGCGCAGCCGGAAAGTAAAGTGGCGACTATTGAAAACAATGCGCAATTTTGCGTGCGCACAAAAAATGAATGCACGCGCGCCCGAAAACAAACATGGCGACTAGTGAAAACAATACAGAATATATTAGATAGTAAATGTATTAATATCATCACTCTTAGATTAAATGAAAAATTATTTATATAAGAAGCCATCCGTTAGAAACAAGGCTGATAGCCATTAGTCCCATGCTCACGTGTAATGAATGAATGGGTGAATGTAGGATTGACATGAAATTCTTAAAGATAAACTAAAATGACCGAAAAATGGGCTGAAATGACTTAAATAAATAAAAAGTAAATGACTTAGAATGACTTTAATGAACTTAAGGATGAATTGAATGACCTTACGAAGTACTTGAATGCTTAAAAAATAACTGGAATCCTTCAAAAATAACTTAAATGATCTGGAGAATGACTAGACAGCGGCGGATCAATGTTCTTCACAAAATATGACTCATCGAGTTCAAGCCAGTGCTTGGCATCGATGTGAGCCGTTACCTCGTTGACGCACCCTAAGAGGGTCTTGAGCCTGCTGCAGCGGAAAAAGGTATAACCGGCTGTTTCCCTCATGTGCTCGTCGCAGAGCAGGCAGTAGACCCGGGTTTCTTCATCGTACAGGTTGAGTTCTTCAAGGAGGGGTAGTCGCTAGGTAAGGGAAAATTCCGAGTTTTTTAAGAAAGTCCCGTCCCGGCGCCCAACTTCACTGGGAGCGAATCTCCTCTAACGACATCCTCGCCCGTTTCACTAGCGATTCCTCTGTGCTACGCCCCACTAGCTCCCGACAAAGCCTGTTACTAGACTGTTCGAGGACACTGGTCCCCGGAAATGCTCTAAGTACGGATCGGCATTCAGCGTAGAATGTTTGTTCCCCCCTCGGTCAAAGCTCGGCGGAGACCGAGGGGTCGTGTGTGGGATTGGAAAACGAGCTTCCAACCGCAGTGACCCATGGAATGTCTACGTACAACGAACGGCTCAGGAAGGTTAACCTCTCTGCATGTTTGTGACACAGGAGATCGGGCAGTCCCAAGCCTCCCTCGCTCGAATTTTGAACACAGACCTCTCTGCAAAGATAATGCTAACCCTCATTCCATAAGAGTGTGTCCAGGTGCTCCTGTAAGCTGGTTCGTCGTTTTGCAGAGACGAAGTACAGACAGACGGTAAAGGATGAGCGGAAAGACTATGTAGCACACGCCTCCGCCCGACCCTTCAAGGACAATTTCCTTTGAACCCAAGTCTTGACAGAGGATTCGACCTTGGTCTCTACTTTCGACCAGTTTTTCTTCAGCTGGAGACCTGTCCGAACCACACACCGAGGATCCGGCGAACGCGGAAACCCTGGCTCGTGTGTCTCCAGGGAAAGCTATCCCACGCAGGACTGGTGTAGTCGCCTCGTCCCTTAACTTGCGAAGGAGGGGTTCCAACGCCAGGACGTACAAGAAAGGCGACAGACTCCGACAGATTACCGTTTATATGCACCTCAACCGTTTGCCTGTAATCCAGTACAGAGATCCACTTGCAGAAGTCCGGATTAAATCCGGCGGCCTCCAGCACAGATCCCAGGAATCGATGGTCCACCCTATCGAAAGCCTTGGACTGATCCAAACTGATCTGCACGGCCTCCGCGTCGTCTTCTGTCCCCTCTATGATCCTGCGTATCAGATGAAGATTTTCCTGAATCGATCTCCCCTTCACAGCATAGCTCTGGTCTGGTTCGATCAAATCAGTGATGACAACCTGCAACCGATTCGCAAGAACCTTGGCCAAAATATTTAACTCTGTGTTTAGCAGAGTCAAGGGCCTGAAATCGTCTAACTCCCCCCCTCATGCCGTTGACCTATCCTCAGCAATGTGATCACTCACTTGGTCACCTGCCAGCGGATGGAGCCCTGAACCAACCAATGGTTGAACATATCCATTAGAATAGGGATCAACATGGGCGACAACCTCAAGTATAATTCGTAGGGTAGACCATCAAGCCCCGGAAACTTGTAGCAACCGACCCGCTTCGACGTAGTAATGATCTTATGTTCTGTGACAATAGCTGCCAAACTCTTCGACCCTGAGTCGTGGTAGTTGGGTGAAGCGCTCTGATAGATGCTTTCGAAAACCTCCCGCGTTGACACGAGGGCATGTTCTTCCAGGTCGTTTACTTTTCGAATATACCCGTCCGAACCGAGCCTTAGAGCAGCCTTACGCTCAATAGCGTCTACATTAACAGCCTCTTCGAGACTTTCAATAGCCTAGCCCTAACTATCTGGCCCTCGTACCGCTCGTTAGCCAAGCGGTGGAGGTCTTGTTTAGCTAGTGTTATCTGTAGGGGGTCACACCCTCCACCGCCTGGGTCAGCCTATTCTCTGTACACTTCTTTGCCTTAGCCTTATCTAGCGCGAGGCGTGGCTGTACTGGACCGAGAAGCGTCTAATCTTAGCCTTGAGACTAACCCACCACTTACTCCCGGTAACCGCCCCCACTAATGCGCGTTGGATTATCTCTGTAATCTTCAACCGGTAGTCCTCCAGCTCCAACAAGATGCTGGTGAACTTCCAGTATCCGGCCAGTTTAGGTATAGAGCTGAAGTTCAGATGGGCCATAACTAGTTTGTGGTCCGAGTGTCCTAAAAGTGGAACGTGGCGCAAGACAAGAAATCTACATCACCTCTTCTAACATCCTATCCAAGTAAGTACTTGGATGGGAAGGCGCATTAGGATGCCACGTCTACATCTCCCGATGATCCAGGCGAAATCTGTCGACCAGGTCGCACGAAGCCATCAGGTTGGACAGACTGCTGTCCCACCACACACACCCGCTAGTCCCGCCGACCTTATCTATCTTGAGATAAAGGATGGCATTCTAATCACCCATTAAGTCTACCCTCTCGGGATCGTCTATAAAGCATTCCACCCGTTGAAAGAAGGAAGCCCTCTCCACAGCAGAATTAGGCGCATAAACTGCGACTATCCGAAACACACTGCTATTAATGGTAACATCGATGACAATCATCCGCCCATCTTCGTCTGCGTGAACAACATTCACCGACGCTGATAGGGTGTGATTTACTAGCAAGGAGATTCCACGACTATAGGTATTGCCATATGCTGAGTAAACATCGTAGTCGCTCATCAGCACCTGACAATCCCCGTCACAAATAAAGAGGGTCTCCTGTATAGCGGCAATATCTACCTTGAGAGACACCAGATCTCTCAGCACGCGTGCGGCCTTGCTTCGACATCTGAGGCCCCTTACATTATAAGTAGCCAAGTTTAAAGCTATGGTCACCTACCTCATTCAGTGTAACACACGGGCCTGTAATCCTCAGGGGTGAGGACGTGGCAGGCTTGTCCAAGGCGTCAGCTGAGGGTGATCCATTCTTGGCGATGCCTCCTACGTCCAGGGGAAAGGTGTGTTTGAGTGCTCTGTAAAAGGAGGGGTGGATGCAAACAGGGACTAGGCCCTCACATTTGAAAAATAAATTGTTCAGCGGAGGATGCTGCCTGTCCACCAGCTGCTGGCCCGGGATTGCATCCTTCGCGGCATATATCATGGCCCAAAGTGCCTCCGTCTTGCAATTCTTGTTGACCCTAACAAATGTGGTCAACAAGGTGGTTGTGGTTGGGTCGGTGACATTATCGCCTCCGACCTATATAACGTCCTTATGTTGGTTGTAGCGGACCTTCTGCTGGCCTTTGAGCTCAGGCAGTTTGCAGACGGTCCGTTTCACATATACTTCCTCCTGGAAGGAAGGGAGTATTTTTGCCCGCTCTGTGCGGACTGTTGTGGTTAGGGTTGGTTTCTCTTTAGTGGGAGGAGGAGGAGGAGGAGGAGGTGCGGAGAATGTGGGGGTGACCGTGTCGGGTGTAGGGATCTTTGGTGCAGGGGGTGTTTCTTTTTTGGGGGCGTAATTTGATCTTTCTGGGGATGGGTTGCGTGCTAGAGTTCTTGGGGGTTTGGGGTGTAGGGGTTGTGGCCTTGGCTGTTTGAGGGTTGGGTTTGAAGGGAGATCAGCCTCGGCATATGAAACCTTGTCTTTAGGACTTCCTTTTGTCTTCCTACTCTGTCTCCTCTTCCTCTTCTTCTCTGCTAAGCCCGCTGCTGCTATTGTTACCGCCACTGCTGATGCTGCTGTCTCTTCTTCCGACGCGTTCGAGGAAGAGGGGGCCGGGATGTCCATTGGAGTGTGCTCTGGCTCGTCTTGGGTTGCTGCTTGCTTGAGCATGCCTTTAGGGCGTCTGCCCTTCTTGGTGACCGTCGACTAATCAGGCTCTGCTGCTTGTCCCGGTGGTTGTTGGTGGTTGTGGTGGTTGTTGGTGGGGCTGCAGCCGGGGTTTGGGTTGGTTCTTTGGTAGGGGCCATCCCTTGTGATTTGGAAGGGGCTGTGGCCGCGAGTTTTTTAGGGCATTCCTTAGCCATGTGCCCTTGTTTTTGGCAGTGCCAACATTGGGGCCTTCAGCCCTCCACAATGATGGTCATCGTACACTCGTCGAATTCCATTATCGCAGAGATTTTGTAGAATTTGGCTTTGTCCAGGACCACCTTGACCTTATGGTCTCCAGTCGTCACATTCCGTTGACCGCGGAGTGGCATGACGGATTCCACATCTTCGTACTGGCTTAGTATTGCCCTGACCTGCCGGGCGCCCATGAAGACCGGGACGTTCAGCACGGTGACGTTGGTACTCCTTTTCTTCAGATACTCTGGTTAGAGTCTAATCCTCTTCCCCCTGTGGTCGATTTTTGCAAGACTTATCGCGGCTTCTGGGCTGGGGAGCAGCACGTCCCACGTGGCGTAGCTCCTACTGCAGATGTAACTGGCTGAAATATTAAGCTCCAGGAGGAGTGCCACCATGCTGTCCTTATCGACACCTGTCAGGCTTCTGGTTTTTAGGTCAGACGTGGGCAGGAAGAGAACTCTTTGCTCCAACTTCTCGATTGCCCTAGAAGGGACTTGACGATGTTGCCCACCGTATAGTCCTTGTAGATGGAGTTAAAGAGTTCTCTTTGGAGTCAGTTGGTCTTGCTGCGTTTTCGGGCCCCACGCTGTTTCCTGGTCTTGTGTTTTGTTGCATGGTCCTGGACGTGAAGCTGCTGGCACTTGAGCAAAAGTTTTGGCCTTGTTGGGGGTCAGAGTCAGCCAGTCACCGTCGAACGTTGCTTTCTGGCTTTGTCCAGCTCCTGGCCGCCTCTCTTCTTCTTCTTTGTTGTAGGTGATTGCGTTGCAGAGTCAGCTTTGGGAGGATGGTCCGTGGAAGTTTTCTCCTTGGATGTTTCATTTCCTGGAGGTGGAGCTCCTCCGATTGGTGATGAGGCACCGCTCCTTCCAGTTCTGCTTTCCTTCTGGAGTGTTGTCTTTGGGTGCGCGTCGTTCATTTCCCCTCCGAGAATGTTAAGGGAAGTTAACGTTTCTTGTATTAGCTTGCTGGTTCTCCTCCTCTGCAGATGGGAGATCATCTCCGGGGGGAGTTGGTGGGTTGCTTGAGGTGACTAGCATCTGCGGAGCCGGGATTGCCACTGGTTGTGGTTTTTAAACTGCTTTTGCTGTTCTTCTTCCTCTTTTTCTTCTTGGGGTTGCTCTCTTGGGAAGCTGGGGTGACTTAGTTGCTATCGGCAGACGAGGATTGAGGTTCAGAGGGTGCCATTAGTTGTGGACCGCTTGAGTGTACCTCGTTCCCTAATCTGTCGCAGGCCTGGTAGCTTTCATCTGGGAATGGTCCTGTTGGGGAGCCTGGGTGGAAGTGCCATCGAGGATTAAGGTGGAAGGATTGTCGCAGGATGTGTCCCACCCAGATCGCACCTCGTTCCCTCGTCAGCCCCGGTCCGGGAAGTGGCCCTCGTGGGGAGCCGGAGGTTGGATTGGTTGCCCCCCTGTAGCTGGATTTGTCTGGTGGGTGCTCCCTCCGATGGGGAGTACTCGAGGGGACGATGTGGCACATCTGGGGTTGTATACACCTTTTGCCCGGCATTGTGGAAAAAACTGCACCGGCCGCTGAGGCAGACACAAGTGTAGCGGGGGAAAAATGCAGGGCAATGGGGGGTGGAGGGGAGTAGGTTAGGTCAGAAGCAAAATTTGTTTGACCTCCCCTCACGGGGATGTCAGGTTAGTCAGCTCAGATCCCCCCAGAAGGGGGGGAGCAGCGAAGGAAGACGCAGTGGGTGCTAGCGTGTCAGAGTGCTGCGCCGCAATTAAGAGGGAATAGACATCTCTGCAGAGAGAGTGGAGCAGAAACGAAACACCCACCCTACCCATGCAACCCTGCCCGCAAACAACCCCAAGGAAGCGAAAATGAGAACCCTGTCTGTTCAATCCACTGGTCTCCAGTCTTCACATTCCGGTGACCACGGACTAGCATGACGGATTCCACATCTTTAGTGTTGCACAGGCAATTAAGAGGGGAGAGAGTAGACCATTTCAACCTCAGAGGGGAGGAGGAAATGAAGTACCCTTAAGAAAAATTGCTAAGCTAACCCAACCAGGTCGCGTCAACCAAAGAAATAAGTGTTGTCGGTCCCAAGAACAGCAAACTCTCAAAGAAGGGATCGGTTTTCAGGTCCACACTACCACAAAATGGCGTCAGTCCTGGGGGAGCGAAAAGTGTCTAGACTCCCCAAAAAGGGGATCGGTCCCACTAACAAAGGCCAGTAAAGTCACAAAAGTGACCAAAGTTAAAACCTTAAACTTAACTGGTGGGTCCAGTGGCGAACCTTTTGAAAAAAATCAAAAATGATATAGCTGGGAGAAAAGATACTACACTTTGATCTTGGCCACAAGGCCAAGAAAAGAGTATTTATTTGCAGTATCTACCGGAACAGATACTACACTTTAGACATGGTCAAAAGGCCAAGAAAAGAGTATTTATTTGCTCCCCCACCGAGCAAATTAGGCACAAGGCCGATTTTTCATGTAGGAGTGAAGGGGAAATAGGGACCAACTCCCCGAGAAGTAGCGAAGCTGGATGTTGACAATTGGTATGAAGGGTTGTCCCTACATTGACCAAGGCCTTATATGTGGGGTTGGTATATATTTGCTCCCCCACAGGGCAAATTGGGCACAAGGCCGATTTTTAATGTGAGGAGTGAAGGGGAAATGGAGACCAACTCTCCGGGGAGTAGGGGAGCTGGATAGTAACAATTGGTATGGAGGGTTGCCCCTACATTGACCAAGGTCTTATATATGGAGTTGCCCCCACATATGGTCTTTGATTGCAGTATCTGCCGGAACAGATACTATACTTTGATCTTGGCAAAAAGGCCAAGAAAAGTGGGTGTATTTATTTGCTTCCCCACCGAGCAAATTAGGCAAAAAGTCGATTTTTAATGTGAGGAGTGAAGGGAAAATGGGGACAAAATCTCCGGGGAGTAAGGGAGCTGGATAGTAACAATTGGTATGACGGGTTGCCCCTATATTGACCAAAGTCTTATATGTGAGATTGCCCCCACATATGGTCTTTGCTTGCAGTATCTGCCGGAACAGATACTACACTTTAGTCATGGTCAAAAGGCAAAGAAAAGAGTATTTATTTGCTCCCCCACCAAGAAAATTAGGCACAAGGCCGATTTTTAATTTGCGGAGTAAAGGGGAAATGGGGACTATCCCCCTTGAGAGTATGGGAGCTGGATAGTGACAATTGGTATGAAGGGGTGCCCCAACATTGACCAAGGTCTTATATGTGGTGTTGCCCTCACATATGGTCTTTGCTTGCAGTGTCTCCCGGAACAGACACCACACCCTGATCTTGGCCAAAAGGCCAAGAAAAGCTTAAAAAGCTAAGAACAGTACCTATTAACAACAGACCGTTGATCTTAACGAAAAAGGCCTCCTTTATAAGGAGATGTGAAATCCGTTGAAAAGCATGAAAAAACGGAAAAAATGCAATGGGCATTATTCAGTCCATCTGAGTTTTTTTTTGTTTGTTTGTTTGTTTTTTTTTTTGTTTGTTTTTTTTTTGCTGACAGTCTTAAAAATACCGGGAAATTATTAATTAATATTTAAAAGTGAGTCCGTATAAATTATAAAACTAATATTTATATTGTTTAAAATTAAAAATAAAAAGAACATCCATGACTTGTTGGCTCAAATAAATATATAATATATATATCTTAATAATAGGGCCAATAAAACTTAAGACAATACTATTCTATTTACAACATTTTAATAATGTACACAAACGACTTTTAATAAATTGGAAGAAGAAGAAATACGTTTTAATCACGCACAAATATATAGGGTGTCCGTAAAGTTACTATACAGTCTTATTGTTTTATTGTATTATATTTGTATTAATAGTTAATATCTATTTTTTACAGGTTTATTTAATCAAGCATGCCACGCAAGCTAACTTTGTAAGTTTGTCAGAGTGTGGTGTCACGTTGTCGAGAATGTATTGGAGCTGAAGGCCTCCAATTTGAATATTTGTCATAGAAATTGTTTGTCTATATTGTTACAGTCTTTTCGAATGTAACACGTGTATTTTCTGAGATTTTTATAAACATAAAGGTGTTATTTCTTTTTATTTATTTTATTACAAATAAATATTTTAATACAATATCTTACTGTACTGTTAATATATTACAGGGTGTCCGTATAGTAACTTGTAAGACTGTATGGTAACTTTACGGACACCCTGTATATTGGGCAAATAATTTTCTTTTAAATCACGTAAATTGATTTTTTTAAATTTATTTCTTTTAAACAATTGTCTTACTGTTCGTTGCTGTCTGTGTCAAGCGTTTGCGCGAAACCGCAAATCCTGAGCTGAACTCTAAAACCGGAACCGGAAAGAACGGTTGAAACATCAAAGCAATAAAGCAAGAAGATTCGATCAATGAATTTAAGATTACATTCAGCTGCTTGGGGTAAGCATTGGAATGTATACATATATATATATATATATATATATATATATATATATATATATATATATGTGTGTGTGTGTGTGTGTGTGTGTGTATACCAACACATATATATATATATATATATATATACGTATCAACATATATATACATATGTATATATATATATATATACACGTACGTACATGTGCATGTGATTATGTACGTGTGAGAATGTGTTTATATCACCTGCTACCTATATTCCATCCTGTATGTGTGTGTGCGTCCACTTATATTTGGGTGACTAAATACATGTATGCATGTGTGGTTGGATTGTGAAAGACAAAGAAACCTTCACCCAATATATATATTTTTTCTTATGTGTATGTATGTGTATATGTGCCTTCAGGCGCATGCATGTGTATGTGTGAGTATATGTATGTACATATGTGTATGTATATATGTGTGTGGTATGTGTATGTGTTTGTGTGTGTGTGTGCGTATGTGTACGCATATATAAAAATAAAGTCATAAAAAACACCATAAAAAGTTTTTCCAAAAGGACCCAAAGCCCCCCCCACACACACACACTACCACCATCAAATGAAGTTAACTCTGATTGGACTCCACAACATGCTGACTATTAGAGACAGAAGGTCTGAGACAGACATTTCTCTGAAAAACACACTCAGCGTTATCAGATATAAAAATGTTCTCCAAAATAACATTTCAATATTTCACTTAAAAAAACTTTTATAAAAAAATATCTGAATAGGGCTGATCAAAGCTTGAAACGCGTTGTAATAACAATATTTAAAAAGTAAAAAATGATAAAAGTCTTAAAAACCCACAATTGTTGATGGCTACACTTTTTTAAATATATATATATTTTCTCTCGTTGAAACTACACAACCATCATTTTAAATATATATATATATATATATATATATATATATATATATATATATATATCAACACTGCTGGGGGAGCCATCATTTAATATACTATTTGTTTTTAAATCTCCGAAACAGTGTTTCATGGTAACCAAACGATGCCCCCTTAAATGACATTAGTACTATAGTGATTTCGAGAGAGAAAGTTGATGAAGTGATTGCAGGTAATTTAATTACTTGCAGACTAAATAGTTTTTTAACGAATGATAATAAATGAAAATATTTTTGTATAGTTTTAAAGGTAAAAAAACTTTTAAGACTATGTATATATATATATATATATATATATATATATAAAAGTAAATGACATACGAAAATGTAACGTTTATATGTTTAAGAAATTTTCATAAAAATTATTCAGCATACATGACTAAAGATTCCGCATGTATTAATTACAATCGGGTATTCTTAAATGGATTTCGGTAATATTAGTAAAATTATCAGTTTGATTTTAATCTTTGCAATGCATTCCTCTTCTCGAATCATTTTACCAGCCGTACTAAGGGTATATATATATATATATATATATATATATATATATATATATATATATATATACATTTGTTGTCATCGACATACAGTCCTGTTTCGTTGTATCACAACTCATTAGTGCCGCTAGACACTAGCACCTCTCCCAAGGCAAGGATCGACTAAGGATGCGATGCCCGCAAGTAACCTGTCCGAATGTCTATTTAAATATCCGTCAGCTACTTGTGCAGGCCTCAAACGCTTGCTTGTAAACAAACCGTGAGCTTAGCATTATATATATATATATATATATATATATATATATATATATATATATATATAGTATCATGGGTGCCCTGCGTTTCCCGGGTATTTGGAGATGTATGTTGAGAAAAAAAAGGTGTCTATTTTTTAACTTTGACCCCTAATATGACACCTTAAAAATTATTGTTTTGGGCTCAAATTAAGTTATTAAATTAGATCCATGGCCAAGGAATCGTTTAACTTTGACCCCTTAATCGCCAAATTTCTGTCCCAAAACCGATCACATCGATCTTTCCAAATCTTAGTACCCTGTATATCAAATTTCGAGTCTGTAGACTTAAAATTGACAGAGTCATTGCGTAGGGAAATGTACACACACACACAGATACACAGACACACAGACATACACACAGACACTTTCACTTTTATAAATATACTAGCATGGGTGCCCGGCGTTGCCCGGGTGTTTCGAGCTGTATCCTGAGCAAAACAAAAAAAAAAAAAAAGAAAACGGTCAATTTTTGTAACTTTGACTCCTATTATGACACCTTAATAATTATTGTTTTGGGCTCAAATTAAAGTATTAAGTTAGATCCATGTCCAAGGAACCTATATCTTAAATTTCAAGTGTTTAGACCCCATATTTTCGGAGGAGTTTGGTAGAGTTCTCAAAGGTCAAATCGTTGAACTTTGACCTCTTAAAAGCCAAATTTCTGGCCGAAAACCAATCAGATAGATTTTCCCAAATCTCAGTACCCGGTATATCAAATTTCGAGTCTGTAGACTAAAAATTGACAGAGTTATTGCGTAGGGAAATGTATACACACAGACATACAGATACATACATACACAGATACACAGACAGACAGAGACTTTCGCTTTTATAGATATACTACCATTTCGGCCCGGCCTTGCCAGGGTGTTTGGAGATGTATGCTGAGCAAACAAAAAAAAAGGTCATTTTTTTTAATTTGACCCCTATTATGACCTGTTAAAATTTATTGTTTGGCGGGCAAATAAAGTTATTAATTTAGATCCATGTCCAAGGAGCCTTTATCTAAAATTTCAAGTGTTTAGACCGAATATTGTCGGAGGAGTTTGGTAGAGTTCTCAAAAGTCAAATCGTTGAATTTTGACAACTTCACATCCAAATTTCTGGCCGAAAATCGATCACAACAATTTTTCCAAATCTCAGTACCCTGTATATCAAATTTCGAGTATGTAGACTAAAAATTGACAGAGTTATTGCGTAGGGAAATGTACAAAGACACACAGACAGACAGACCCACAAACACGTTCACATTTATAGATATATAGACTAGCATGAGTTCCCGGCATTGCCCGGGTATTTGGAGGTGTTTGTTGAGCAAAAAAAAAGCGGTCAATTTTTTTTAACTTTGACCCCAATTATTACCCCTTAAATTGTATTGTTTTGGGCTCAAATCAAGCTATTAAGTTTGATCATTGTCCCAAGAATCTATATCTTAAATTTCAAGTGTTTATACACGAAATTGTCGGAGGAGTTTGGTAGAGTTCTTAAAAGTTATATCGTTGAACTTTGACCCCTTAATCGCCAATTGTCTGGCCGAAAACTGATCACATCGATTTTCCCAAAAGTTTTTTTTTTTTCTTAGCATACACCTCCTAACACCCGGGTAACGCAGGGCACCCATGCTAGTGTGCGTATGTATATATATATTTAATTTTTATAGTAAAAAATAATTATGACAGCCCCTTTAAGAAATTCGTTTCTTATCGTTGAGCACTTTCAGTTGAATTAAAGTCGGTCAATTTAGCTCTTATGCATAGATCATCGTATAACGTCTGTCTGACTGACGTAAATGAAATTTTAAATTAAGATGTTTAAATTCAACGTTATTTCACGCGGTTAATGGTAGCCGAATGGATTAGGTCTCCGCTAATCGAGCCAGACGTGTTTCGTGTTGCGGGGTTAAAATCGTTCGACTGGTACTAATGGTGACACCCTGCACTGAAGATTCCCGAAAGGATGGAACACTAGTGTTTGTAGGTATATAATTATTATAGTAAAAAATAATTATATGTATATATATATAAATTCTCAGATTAAGGACGTTCAGCGCTATTTGTATTTTCTTTCCGATAATTAAATGTGTTTAACTCTTCCTAAAGTATTTCTAAACATATTTAATTAAACTTATGTACTTATATATATATATATATATATATATATATATATATATATATATATATAATATATTTTCAATAAAATATTAATCATTCAATGCATATATATGTGCATATATATATATATGTGTGTGTGTTTGTGTGTGTACACATATATAGTGACCACATTAATTTTTCCATACATCAAATGAAAAGTAAATTTATGAAATAGCCACATAAGCGGTTTCGCAGAATGGATTATAATCGATGTTAGGAATTACGATGAAATTACTTTGAAAAATAGAGAAAGCCAAAAATGATAATTGTAAGGATTGTAATCAAAACGTTTTTCACACAATAACTAAAATTCTATTTGTGTAAAGTTTTATGTGTTTTCATTGTAGAAACCTGTAGTCAAGATTTTTAAGTTTTTTAAATGAGTTTTTATAGAAATGTGTTTAATTAGCGTGAATAGGTAGACGACTCTTCAATCATTTAAGTTGCAAGTTTTGTGGTTCGTGTTTTTCTCTGAGTGCGTATGCGTATGACTGTGGTCGTAAGTTTATTGAAAATTGAATTTTAGTTTTTATAGGAATGACAGTGGTACTATGGAGGTTCGCTCAATGAAGTTGTTAGCTTTTTTGTGCATTTTTTAAAAATGTTTGGATTGTAAGAGGCTCTGATATGAGGATAATTCTCATCGGAAGTAAATCCTCACCAAATATTTAAAAACATGGTGTGCTCTCCTCTCAAGCCATCCAACGCTTCTCCACAGAGGGAACGCGCCCACCTGCTTGCGAACGAGGTCTCCCTCGCGATTACCAAATAAGATATCGTATACAATGGTTAACTAATTAACTGATAAATAAATGCAATAATAAACGTCCGTAATGGCAGGTCGGCATAAATGGTAAAGAGGGCCTCTATATCCGTTTATTTACAAGGCGGGAAGCGGTAAGTAATAGTGAAAACTTTCTTTGGCAGTTAGACTATAGCCATGATAAGTCAACCAGCGTCAGTAGACAGGCTTTGACAAAAAAGTACCCTGCTCCCTACCATCACTAACTCTAGCAACCAAAAAATACAACATTAGAGGTTTAAAAGCCCAAAACATGATCAGTTTCAAAAAGAAGGCAGAAAAGAAGGCTACCATTATTCAAAGTGTGAGGAGTGACGCCAAACCTTCAAACGTGGTCCTTACCAGCAAGTTAAAAAACTAACCTCTGAGAAAAGGCGTAGCGAACGAACTAAAATACATCTAAAAACAATGTTTTTTTTTATCTGACGAAGCGACCAAAATATTATATGTAAATGCAGTCGTTTATGTTGATTAAACTGTAGGTGTAGGGGCAATATGAAAATTCTGTTTAAAGTGTCATGTTGACTGAAATGTGAAAGTGCTATTTTATACGTAAGGTTATCAGATTGTAAACTTATCTAAACAAACGTATATTTTATTTTTTTATTATATAAGTCGTACCGAAATACAAACTTTCAAATAGATCTGACAAGAAAAAAAGTTTTGGTCGATCTTTTTGCAATCTGTTCGAACGATGTAACTATCTGTTAAGTTTGTGATTGACAGAAATGTTTTGTTGAATGGCAGGACGCGAGCTAACACAATTTTGCTAAAAACCATCTCATCCACCAGGGAAATCTGTAGCATCACAGAATTCTGAATAATTGGCACCGTCCTTTGTTGTTTATAGACGTATACGAAAATGATTTTTTTCTTTCGCAAATACTGCAAATAAAAATCATAGTGAGTGAGTTGAATACGCAAGCATTGCTGAATCGTAGAAATAGAAGTACCAAATCTAAGAAATAAACGAATAACAAGAGATACTTTAAAGACGTATCGACTTAATCTGCACTTTTATCAATGAGAAAGAGATCGTTTCAAATTAAAGCGGGATAAACAACGATACAACTGCTAGAATTTATAGCATTTTATTGATGAGCTTAAACTTATTTAAAATTACTCTTTGAAAAAAGCTGTGATAAACAGATAGACTTCAAATTATTTCTATTCGTGGCTCAAATGGGAAATGTGCAATGTTTCCCAGACGAACCTATAGTTGATGCTGGTTTTAGAGGCTTAAGCCTTGAACTTACACTGCTGTGTACATATAATTACGTTCACAATTAGATTCAGAACAGGTATAAAATTGTATTCCTTCTTTAAGCTCTGAGTTACACATGAGTCTTATTTTTATAGCATTACTAAACTAAAATCACTTGAGGATAAATAGTAATTTGGTGTTTAGTTTGGATGCTGGAATATGTAGTGAGAGGATTTAAATGATGACTAAAAGAATGTTCCACGATTCTACTGATGAAAATTTGCTGATGAAAAATGCGCCCTGTTTGTGGTCCACATAGGGCACATTTTTAAGCCTATTCAACTATAGAAGAGAAATCGAGTTATTGTTGCGAATGTTTTTATATGATCCTGCAAAGGGCATGTATGTTGTTCAGAGTGATACAGTATGAAACTAGTCGAAGTAGGAATACCTAGCGTGAGGTTTGTGTACCTATCGAGATATCTCTTAATGTCTCTACCAGCTGGTATTTATTTGCGAGAGGAATGACCAGGATTTACTAGTAATGATTCCACTAGTTTTTTTTTTCTTTACAGGGAATCCTAGACTGGAGCTTAACATGGAAATAAGAAATTGGAGATTAAATCGGTATCTTCTGCGTGAAACATTTTCTATGTCCGAGATTTCGAAGACGAGAAGGATTGTTTGGGGGGGGCAGCTTCCAAGATGTGACAGAACCTTTCAAGTGTTAGAGAAGAAATAAGTCAAGAGGAAAAACTATGAAATAACACATTTTCCCGTGTGCTATAGTCCCTATATTAAACTTATATTATTATAGTTCCATATTATGAATAAAAGCATGTATCGTTCTCATAAGAGTGTAATTGCCTATAGCTAACGTAGATTAGAAAAGATAAACTATATCAAAATGAAGAAAAAGAGAGGCGTATATATTATTCAACAGGTAGAAAACGTAAATGTAAGTTTATTTAAGCAAATTTTTAAAATATACAAAATGAAATCCCCCCCAAATTAATATATACATAGGGGTATTGTTTATATGCAGGCATATTTGTGTATTCTCATCAGGTAAATAATCAACTAACGAAAAAAACAATACTATTTTTTAGCGTATCAACGTTAACAATTCGTATGCTGAGCGGAACTGACAAGTCAAATAGCCTGCCAGGTAATCATCCTAGTGCAATGACGGTGCAAAGAGACAAAACAGTGGGTGTTCACAGGTGGCGCGTGCCCTCCGTGAAGAAGTGTTGGCATTTGAACCGGAACCCGTCCGATACAAAAAAAATAAGAAGATGCATGCAGATGTAGGCGCTATCGCGGTCGAATTGTCAATATAATTTTTTTTGGTTTTTATTTTTTGTTTTTTGCCAGAAAGGAGGCAGTGACATGAATTTTGTGCGGGTGGGGTTGCCGTCAGTTAAGAAGAGGACGAATAGAGAATTACGACGGCTGCGACGGTGACGAGGGAGAAGAAATAGAACACTGATTGTTCAGAAGAATTCGGAACCTGACTTGTTTTATCTGTTTTCACTGCTTTAAGAATAAGCCAACATTTTTTCGTGAAATAAATACGACGCACTTTGTTCTCAACTCGTATTACGTAGCTTTACTAAAATAGGGATAAATTCCCGGAAAAAGACTATAGACAATATTTCACTCAGAATTACGGAATCCCTTGAAGTAAAATCGAAAAGAAACTTTTCATAATAAAACATTGAGGGTATTTGGTGTTATATCGTATTAGTTAAGAACTAATAACAATAATAATTTAAGTGTAAAAAACTTAATTACTGATTTAATTCCATTATTTTTTATGTATATTTAGTAATATATCTAGGTAAATGGTGATGCAACTATCGATAAAACACTGTTTCATTTTGCGTTATTTTTTAATGGAAAATAGCATGTTTTATTGGTATCTACCTAGTAAAACAGCATTCACCCTTGTCCTCGAATGATCGTTAGCCATTGATGATTTGTATGTTGTGCGTAAAACATACATTTTACATTTTAATAAAAATTCCAAATCATTAAAACAACATTCAAATACGATGTTTCGTGGTCAAGGCTCGTCCATAACAATCGGTTCCTGTGACCAGTGAGTGGACCGTTTCAATCTGCGCTAGTTTATTCAGATGTTGACAGAGTTCAACCGACTTACTCTGTGGCAGTCACTGCATTATATCTTTTCACAATTCGTTTTCGTGTTTGTTGATTTTAGTTAGTAAATTCAGAAGTGTTGCCGACGAATTTTGGATCTGGACAAAAAGTGATTACTTAAAAAAGACGAGGACAGTCAAACAAGAATTTGTGTACATTGCACTTCAAACCGAACATGCGATAGTCAGTTTGAAACATATTATCGGTGCTCGACTGAGCTCCAACGTACGGTACCCTCTCCAAAACATTCGTAATAAATATCTGCCCAGCTACAACACTAGCCAACAATTTTTCTCATTCCTTATCTGTGCCTAAAACTAAAATAACATCCCACGAGAACAGATTTTTTTTATTACAACTAGCTCTATATGGAAGAAACGACCGCGAGGCTACTCTTTAGCTTACTATAAGATGGTCGTTTTCAAGTCTAATGTAAATAAGTTCTTGTTGAGCCTTCGTCTTATATAATTAAACACAAGTTCTACTGTGTGTCTTCTCGTGTACTTTATACTCCTTAACCCTTATCATTGAGTAGCCTCCAGGATTTATGAGCGGTGACCCTCAAGTAAGAAAATTATATTGTTATATAGCGTTCCACATATATATAGGTTCTTGGAAAAGGTTCGTCTTTGTGGAAAAATGAGATCTAATTCTTCCAATAACTAATTTGCTAATAGTTTTTTTTTTTAGGTTAATAAGTATTTGTTTATTGTATAATACTCTGCTATAATAAATCGAATTTTCGTATTATTTGGATTCGTCGGACTATTGCTCTCATCTTAGCTTTTATTTTCGTAACGTTTCGGTCGATTTAATTAACTGACCTACTTGAAGTATAGCTCGTTCAACTCGAGAATAACTGCGTAGAAATCTGAACGGAATTTCAAGCAGAACCCTTTATTTAACCTATGGGACAAGAACCCGTGGTGAAATGTATAGACTACTTGGTACGTTGAAAAAGTTACACTTCTGAAAGTCAGAAGTTAAATCTTAGTGCAGGCGACACTTAAAATAATATTATGAATTGTTTAGAACTGGTGCCAAATCATGGCTGACAGTACAAGAACATGCTCTCTTTTGTTGATAAAATAGAGAAGTTTGTTTAAAATTCCTTGCAGATTCTCGAATTTGACAGAAAGAATGCTGAGCTCGACGATATACAACTGTAGGAGGTCAGAGGTTGCAATAGTCAGAAGAATCCAAATAATACGTATAATCAACCTCATCTACTAGGGAATCGATATTGCTTTTGTTTGGAATGCAAACTCTTATTTCACTGTTCTTGGAAGAAGGTTTGCAGGATTCTTTTGTCTGACAATTTTGTTATACAGCATAGCTTATCGACGTTTTACTGTTGACTTATATTTACATAGCTGCTAACGCTGTCTGCTTTGTCAGGCAATGCGCCACACATCATTTTAGAAAATTACAACTGACGGACGCCCCAATCGTCAACACGATGTCCGGTATACCAATTTTAACTGAGGCATAAAGCGTTGGAAAGAACTTATCACTTTTCATAGGCAGGCTGATATATGCACGTTGGGTATAACTTTTCCCAACTATTCACAAACGTCAGAATAACTTGAATCTCATATTCGCTATTTGTGGACATTCCAGACCGTTTATATTTTCTTTAGACATGTTGCTTTCAAGTAATAATTTATAGAATAAATGTGTGTGCGTGTCCAATATCGGATGGTTGTTTCGCACATGTTTTCGTCTTAGACTTTATTCATGACAAATAAAAAATATGCATAATTTACAATATATTTAAGTGAAATACATGTCAAAGCTAAACAATACAACACTTATTTTTCGTCTGGCCATTTGATAGACAAAGGTTCTGTAAAAAAAAAAAGGTTATGCAATAATGTTAACATCTGCGTCCGAACCTGTTGGATTCGAACCTTTTGCATTGGAACTGATTGCATCCAAATCTTTTGCATCCGAACCTGTTTCATCTCCCTGGGAAGAGTTGCATGCTGGACAAGCAAAACGTTCTTTTAGTATCCGAAAGGGAGAGATAGACTAGTATAGCTAGTAAGACACTCATGTGAGAGGGGGAAAGCATTTCAGTCTCATCTTCAATAGATAAAAAATGTTTCAGTAAATTAACTCTCACTCGACCACCAGCTTGTTTTATTCGGGCCTATTTAATAATACCGTCATCCCCCCTCAAATAGATATTCTACGCTTCTCAGTATCCGAGGTTTATGTTTGAAGTGTATCTTCACTTTAATCACATCATTAATGTTAAGTCGAGTCCTTAATGGAACTTGCCAGGATCCGAAAGACTTTCCTCTAAGGCTAAGATGATTTTCTTGGTATCATGCATGCTGGAACACTTTTTACTTAACGTTAATCTGTATCTGCTCCGTGGATTTTCTTTGTACCATGCATGCTGGAACACTTTTTACCTAACGTTAATCTGTATCTGCTCCGTGGATTTTATAAACCTTCCCCGGCTCGAGGAAATAGATGACAGGGTATCATTGTCTTCTAAGTACAATAGTAATGTGAGGTTTTAGTGTGTCTAAAAATCATAATTAGAGTAACGACCTCAACTTCTCTGTTTGCTGCTTCGCGGTACGTCAAAGGACGATTGTCCACCGCCCTTTCAATATCAGAAATAATAGTCTGGAGGGCTCATTATATTTTTTCTAAATTAAAATAAAACCCACCTTCCCCGATCACTAACTTGTTCATGGTATGTCAGTTGTTAAACTTGTATTTTCTCACAGTGGATAAGGCTTTCCTTGGTAGTACTATGATGCACTTCTGTAAAACACACATCCTGGAAAATTTCACTATGCTGTCTTAATTATTATCGACCTTTCGATGACAAAGCCTTAACGTATAAACATAGCTATCTTTATACACATACACACACGTATACTTTTTTGTATATTGAGCAATTTTATTTTACTGGGGTTGTCTTATATAAAATATTACATCTAATAATATTTTGTAAGGCAGGGAATCACTTGATTTGCATACCATTTTATTATTCTGAAGAGTATATATATATATATATATATATATATATATATATATATATATATATATATATATATATGAAATTTATTACTGTGGGCCCAGAATAAGTTTACATATTGTTTCAGCGAGGGGAAAATCCTGAAAAAGAAGAGGAAATATCCGACTAGCTTCGTCATAATTCATAGATGGACTAAGTTATAATATCAAATAAGAATGAAAAAATCGTAGAAAATGAAGGGGAGTTAGATAATAAGGGAGGAGTGGAAGGGAGAGGACGTTGCAATTTAAAGTAGTAGGAGTGTATATAATAAGAGTGGGGTTATAATATGATATTAACTATGTGTTAATTCTTACATACGTTTTCTAGTTTATAACGGTTTAAAATTAAAAGACGCTATTCTTATTCATAACGGCATAAGTTTAAGCAACAGTTAGCAGTTAATTTAAAGGATCACCATGGCAATAGGTTGCAGAGTTAGTGGTAGTGGACGTTGTGTGGTGGAAGGAGGAAAGAACCGGTTGCAAATAGGGTTTAAAGTGATTTAGCCGGGCGGGGAGTGATTGAAAAATATTTATTGTTTATTATTTATTATTAATTAATTTTTGAATTGTAGGACAGTATAATTGAAAGAAAGAAAAAGAGAAGGAAAATAAGAAGATAAATAAATGAATTATACGTTACAGGTTTATTTTGATAGTATAATGATAGGTAAGAATATCAGTAAGTTAATCAAATAATAAATTAAAAGATTTAAAAAATCATTAAGGAAAAGTTTATGATAAGTAAATAATATACGCAGACACATAAATACACACACACGCGTACACATGCACAATGTATGGATACACATCAATAGGGAAAGAGCACAGGCCTAAGTATATATAAACTAAAACGAAGCTAGTCGGATAAGTCCTCTTCTTTATGAGGATTTTCCCCTAGCTGAAACAATATGTAAACTCATTCTGGACTCACAGTAATAAATTTCCTATATACTGCTCTGGCTACACATTGAACACTCTAGTCCGGTTTTCTTACCACTGGTATATATATATATATATATATATATATATATATATATATATATATATATGGGGGGGTATTATAAAACGTAGAATGAACGCGATGGTATACGCCAAGAGGTGAATATTCGCTGAATATTTCTTTAAGATAAATAGCTATTTAGGCATACAGATATGTTTTGTATAATAACCACGATAGTTCGCGTACGAACATGTTCGAAAGTAGAAATAAGTGATATATATATACATATCTCTGTGTGTGAGTGGGGGGTGTATATCATTATTTCCTTTAATCACATAAATTAATATACTAAGCTATAATTTTATGCGTAAACTAAGTATTTCATTCAACAGTGCTCAATACATAGGAAGAGCAAGGTAGTAAGTTAGACAAATATCTATGGCAATAAAGCTACACAGCATATTCCGCGTTTCATCCATACTAGGATTCGTCAGGCTTATGCGAAGTGTTGTTGTAGTTTCGCGTTTTATATACGCATATTCTATTGAATTTTTAGTTAGACAATCAGCTTCCTAGTTTCCACCGCTCCCTTACTAAACAGCCTATGGGCAGGCACTTACAGAACAAAACAAAGGCCGAGTTGACCCGACGGATCCTAGTGTGAATGAAACGCGGAATAGTCTGTGTAGCTTAATATATTTAGTGTAGCTTAGTGTGTAGCTTAATATATTTATTGTAATGTAGTTTATATATTTTTCTAACTTACTATATATATATATATATATATATATATATATATATATATATATATATATATATACGTAGGCGACGTTGTAAGGCACTCAGCCCTGTATCAGTAAAGATTGAGTCGCTATAGAGAGGAACGAGAAAAATGTCGAATTTCATAAGGTGAGAATAAGCATCTGAAAAAAAGTTGCATGAGTATGTGGGGTAAAGGGTCGGAGAATCAGTTGTAATGCATATTTAATTTGATAATTTGGAAGTTAGTCTGCGGACGTTCGAGGGTAGAGTGAGTACAATTAGGTGGCCTCTATTTTTCTAATCTGATCTGTTATTATAATTACAAATATTGATCACTTTGCGCACAATTTTTTGTATTGATTTTATTGTGTCCGTATTGATATCGTCGGCTACTTCTTTTGTTCTATCTTTCCTTTGATTCTTTTGTTAAAATTTGATTTAAATAATAATTTAATGAACAAAAGATAACGTAATAACAACACGTAACTTTGAACCTCACATTCATGAAAGAATTCATAATTTGTTTACAACTAAAATGAAAAACAAAGTTGCATGGCGACGCCAGATATTTGCAGTCTGAGATAGATACATAGATCGATAGGTGTGTGTGTTCTTGCGTAGCGATGCCACACACACACACACACACATCCATACATATACATACATACATTCATACATATATATATATATAGATAATTCGCAGAATACCACATGACCTAATTAGAAAACAAAATCCTCTCAGATCCAAACAATAAACCCAACATCTACACCCGATATGTAGACGACATATTCATAGCACCACAATCAGTTCAAGACATTAAAAAATTCCAACTAAACCTAAAATCAAACTCCGTTTTCAAACTTACACACGAGCTAAAGATAAATAAAAATCATATTATTTCTCAACGTATTAGTGTATTCTAGCAACCCCACTAAATACTTAACCTCAACATACAAAATACTTACAAAAAATTAGGCCATACTCTTAATAATAATAGCTAATGCTCACAAAATATATAACTGCTCTTATAAAAAAAATAATCATCATTCAAACAGTATAGCATCAACCCGACAAATAGTTTACAAAAAAACATGAAACAAACCCCAATAAACAAAATTTTTCTTAATATAATTATCGATAAGCACGTAAAACTTTATTGAAAATCACTCCATAAGAAAACAAACATAAACCCTAACCCTAACACTAACCCTAACAAAAATGACACCATCAAAGTATACTTCACAAATCGATCACCCATTAACTATAAAACAGATGCAAAATAATAACAAACCTAATTAAAAGATACGTTAGAGAGGCTGACCAGAACAAAAAGATAAAACTAATAATATTATACTAAATTAAAATCATCCAATCTATTAATTAAAAAGAATAATAATACTAACACCACCCTAAATAAAACTAATGTAGTGTATAAATATATTTGTCCCATCGAAGTATGTCTGCTACCTCTCTCTAAAAACTCATACAACGCATACATAGGCCACACCACAACAACACTCTCCCGTCGATTCACCTACCATTTACCAAAACAAATAGCGCAATAAAATGACACCTTACATTTCAAAATAAAACCTACTATCGTCAGACATAAGAAAGATCCTAACTTACAATACTAAAATTCGATACCTTAACAATTGCACAGGAAGACTAAAATTAGTAGAGCTATAGTAATTAAAGAAAAACTACAGCCCGTTATTAACCGAATTACGTTTAAAATCGGGGCAAATATACTAACAATATTCAACTGCAATTTTAAATAGATTACTAAATTAATAAAATATCAAATAAGAACATCAAAATTAAAAATAAATA
>NC_136501.1:30253107-30425607 GCF_053919585.1 Euprymna scolopes
CACGCACATATAAGACCGTGGTCAATGTAGAGGCAACCCTTCATACCAATTGTCACTATCCAGCTACCCTACTCCCCGGGTAGTGGTCCCCATTTCCCATTCACTCCTTACATTAAAAATCTGCCTTGTGCCTAATTTGCCCGGTGGTGGAGCAAATAAATACCCTTTTCTTGGCCTTTTGCCCAAGATCAAAGTGTAGTATCTGTTCTTCCTACATGTTGTACATGTCCATAGCTAATATAACGTTTCAAATTCTCGTTATTAAAAACTTTTTGTGATATAAAGTGGGTGTTTCACTTTTATGTATTAATTTAATGTAAATTAATCACCCACTTTTACAACCAGTCAGTCTCAAAGCCATGCCAGTCATTTTCAAAATCATTCAAGTTGTTTTTGAAGGATTCCAGTTATATTTTAAGTATTCAAGTCATTCTTAAGGTCATTCAACTTATCCTTAATTTCATTGAAGTCATTCTAAGCCATTTACTTTTTAGTTATTTAAGTCATTTCAGTCCATTTTTCGGTCATTTAAGTTTATCTATAAGAATGTCATGTCAATCCTACATTCACGCATTCATTCATTACACGAGAGCACGCGACTAATGCCTCTCGGCCTTGTTACAAGGTAAAAACGAAATCGAATATATATATATATATATATATATATATATATATATATATAGAGAGAGAGAGAGAGATATAAGAGCAAACAGGCAATAAAACATGTTAAAACACTTTGAAAAAGAGTTAAAAACATATTTAATTTGAAAAGGAAACACTTGATAAGTGGATAGTCCTTAATCCGCGGAGTTTCGAAGAAATACTTTCCTTCTCATCAAAGGGTAGGAATTAGCAAAATTAATTGTAATTTATATATATATATATATATATATATATATATATATAAATATATATTTATGCTTCAGAATAAAATTAGCTAACAATCAACTGGTATAGAAATCTGCGATTATAAGGTGATGTATTCTTTGTCTTACATAGAATAATAAATACCTTTTGATATTAAATTTAAAATTTCACGTCACAAATTTTAAAATTTATTGAATGACTAAAATTTGATATATATATATATATACATATTTTTAGAAATCTAGATATATGCACACACACACACACACATATATATATATATATATATATATACGATGAGCGCTAGTTTACAAAGGAGTGTTCAACTTAGTTAACCTTTATGTAGTGATACGCATATTCATCACCGACTATATAGAGGAGATCGTTCAAATAATGTAAACATATGCACATACGTTGCGGAATAAATTGTGTAGAAATAAGAAACAGCTTTAATTATTAAAACGCAATCGCGTTTAAAGTTTCGTGCTTAAATTTTAAATTCTGAAAAACAAAAAAAAAACATACAGAGACATATACGATTTAAGAATTTATTGTTTGAAAAAAGGAATATATAAAGAGGTTATTTTAATGTCCTTAATCCATGGATTTTCATCAGAGGAAATGAAATGCAGTTAGCAAAATGTTCAGCTGCGAATGGACGCTATTTTGCTTTTCAGCACAATTATTGAAACTAGTTTTTTGGAGTGGTTGTGGATAATTATTTCCTTTTTTGGCTAGGATCACCTTAAAAGTATTATTTTAAGTAATATCTATTAGAATTTTTCATCTGATTTCTATCAGTGTCTTATCTTGCTTATATATATATATATATATATATATATATATATATAAAGGTCTTTGTTTATATGTGTATACCTATAAATGATAAAAGTTAGAGAATCTACATAGAATCTTAATGTGCATTAGGTAACATTTCCCGGCTACGAAGCATACGCCTTTAAATCTTTATATAAAGAGTATCTTGTTTCTTTCTTTTAGTTTTGTTTTCAGTTTGTCCAACAGCGGGTTTCAACTCAGCGCCAAAATCGATAGAGATTAGATCATTCCCGTAATGGGCTTTTCTCTGTTCAATACGATATAATGTAGATTGTGTGCTGTTCCAGAATTCCCATCCTCCTAGGCATTTCCCTCTCTATTTTAGATCGGTATAGTTCATTGCTTATCACTTGACACGCGCCGTACTGGGGAATGCCGACGGGCTGCCCAGGCACTCTATGAGGGTCAGAGTGTCCCTCCTCAGAGGTGGGATGCTGACTTTCCAATCTTACTTTGCGGACCTTGTATCAAATTCCTCACCATATATATATATATATATATATATATATATATATATATATATATATATATATAAAGGCCGATAGTTAATAAAACGTTAAAGAACACTATGAAAAAGAGTTAAAAATATATTTAATTTGAAAAGGAAACACTAAATAAGTGGATAGTCCTTAATTCGCGGAGTTTCGCAGACATACTTTCCTTCTCATTAGAGGGTAGGATTTAGCAAAATGCGGGATCGGATTTTGCTTGCAAAAATATTTGATGAAACTGCAAGTAAGTCAAAGATCCCACTTTATAACAAAAAATGAAGCATAGGGGATAGGGTAATGAAAAAAATTATTTCACGTAAATGGACAGTAAGATGAAAGTAAAATATCCAATGACGGTAAAATCCAAAAATGCAAATCGAAGAAAGTTAGTAAAATTTCCATTCGCACAAGTAAAATCCAAGGGAATCACGTAATTGGAAGATGATCCAAAATAACCCAAAAGACCGAAATCCGTGGAATAATTTACAAATAGGTACAACGAAAACGGAAAGAATTCCAATAATATTATTAAAAGAAAAATAAGATATGCGTTAGACTCGGCTGCCAATTCTATTTTCGTCTTTCGGTTTCTCTCCATTTCTCTCTCTCTCTCTCTCTCTCTCTCTCTCTCTCTCTCTCTCCTTCTCTCTCTCTTTGTCTCTCTCTCTTTCTCTGTCTTTGTCGCTTGACATATATCTTGATCTCCCTACTTATATTTACGTATAAACATATTATTTTGATATAACTTTTTTTTATTTCACCTACAAGCATATGTGTTATTTGCTTACGCAATCTTTATTGCAGGAACATGTAGTTACTGTCGGTTGAGGATTCTAACGCAGTCACCAAGTTTCCTTTCACTCTGCATCCCGGAGCTCAGCTAAATAATATTAATATATTTCTAAACGCAAGGTTAATAACATCGACATGTATCTAAAAGACCCAGTGGTTAGTATACCAGGCTGACGACATCAAGATCGCTGTTAGATTTAACTCCTCATCCTATCATCCTATCCCACATTTGAAATCGTAGTAAACGGACTTTACTGTCTTTTATTGTCGCAAATCGATTGATGCTTATACTTGTATTCTTTGTTCAAGATACATATGTTTAAAATACACTCTCTAGTTTATCTTTATATTAAGGTATAAGAAAAGACACAGATACACACGTTTTCTTTTAATATAACAGTCTATCTTGGGAGCAGCGACATTTTAAATAAATATTAACTTAATTTAGCATCCTTGAAATCAATTTCATTTATTTACAGAATTTTGGGCACATTCTGGCAACATGATTCGATTGACTTTGATGAATACGTATATAGTTATTATCGTTCTTTCTTTTGCTCATTAGAGGCTAGACAAATATAATAGCTTTATTTTAACTTCTTACCAATAATATGACGTCTAAAATTACAAAATGAAAGATAAAAAAGATATTATTTATAAACGAAATATACGGGTTTTAATACCGAAAATGTTTCCATGTGGATATGGAAAAACGATATCCTTATGAATGAAACAAGCACATGGTGAAATATCCAAAGAATATAATTCGTCAACTCCGTGGAAAACCTGGAAAACCAAGCAAATTAATCTTTACAGCCGTAGAGTGCCCTGGCGTATGGAAATTAATGAAATTCTTGAAAAAATTTGTTTTGTAAAAGGTTCTACTTACAAATATTCTTTATACTAAGAAACAAAAATTGAGATTATAATGTGCAGAGAAATACATGCATAAGGTATTTTTCACTGAAGAGATCTGAACAACACTTGATGCACAATGGTGGGTCAACATGATTGGTTTATTTAAAAGATAAAAGCCACCATCGTTTGTGCCGGCCACAAAACAGTGAATTCATGATATCGCCGAGTATAATAGGACATAGTTACCCGAAGGAGTAACATTTGGTCTGCTGCGTATTGACATTTTTGGAGAGCATCTCTGCTACATTGGCGGAACGACAAAAATATTTCTTAAATAACTATGTGTATTTACATCACAATGTTGGTTCTCATTCTGACCATGCACCTAAACATTCTTAGCATTTTTCGGCATCAAATTTGATTTTCTGGCCTTTCTTATGTTTTAGATTAAAACACTAACTACCCACACGGGGTTGCAGAAATACCTGAATTAGGACCCAGGCGCGAGGTAAACCCTCTCGGTGCTGATGGACCCGTAGATCTTCCCAGGCCATCTGTCTAGGAGAAGGAAAACTCTGATGCTAAACCTAAGAGGAGGGAGGCCCCTCCATTCTTGGATGACATCCTTCTTAGAGCTGGTGACTCGAACAAATTACCGGTCTACAAACCTAAACTGCTTAAGGGGTATATAGGCACTGTCTATTGCCCGGCTTCCATACTCTTTCTTTGCCTATTAGCCAGGTGTAGAGGTCGAAGGACAAGGATTCGACAGAAACACTCAGTGGTCGATCTTGTTTCCTAACTAGGGCAATGAACGCCACTTCCCCCCCTCTTCCGACACATCCCTTCCCCCTCTAAACTGGGCACTTGGGAGTGCTTGAACACCATAATGCCAGTACAAGTAGATTGGGTTCACCATCGTCTGATGGGCTGAGGCTGCTGGATTGACGGTGTCGGGCTGCTGTTCTGACTGGTAGTACAGTTGACCTAACTCTTCGTTAGCGCTTGGAGCGGCTGCTCCATCAACAGTTGAATAATATCGGAATGTTTGTAGTGCCATGTTGCGCATGGAAAGGGACTCTGCACTCATCCCCGGTGGGCTTTCCTGAGGCCACAGTCCTAGTAGATGGAAGGTCGGCTGATGGTCTACTTGTGTTTCATGCCTGGTATTCTGCATATCCCCTTGTTCAGCACCACTTACCTAAACTGAAACTCTTAAAAAGAAAATGACAGTACAATCTAAAATTACGCTTAAACCAGGACAAAACTCAAAGAAAATCAAATTGCCTCCTCCCTTGAGGCCTGCATTTACGAACATCCGTGGGCTTAGAACTAATTTAAATGATGTTGATGTATTTCTCTTAACAAACACCCCGGATATCTGAGCACTAAGTGAGACTAAACAATACTTCTCTATCCCCTTTAACTACTTTAACATGCCCGGATATCTCCCACTCTGACAGATATATGCACGGGATGTGAGTTTATATTCGAAACACGCTCCCCCTGACTAGAGAAAGAAAACTAGAATCGGACGATCAAGCCTTTATGTGCTTTAGACTTAACATGCAACATAATATTAGGTACTTTTATTTTGTCTACCGCTCTCCCTCGAGCCAGGACTGTACCCTAATAAATAAATTCTCTGACAGCATAGACACATCACTCTCCCTCGACACTAGCGCACAAGTTCATGTATTTGGTCACTTCAATGTCAACCACAGTAACTGGTTTGGATCCTCTAATTACACAGACGCAGTTGGTACCACAACACATAGCTTCTCTATATCTCATTCCCTATCACAGATGGTTACGTTTCCAACCTGCTTCCCTGACCAGCAAGAACAACACGCATCACGTTAAAGTCTGTTTCTGACCACAGTTCCTGATGATTGTGTTACGAACGCCCACAGCCCACTTGGGTATGCTGATCGTGTAGTGATAATAGTTGAAATCATCCTAAACTCTAGAGCCTATATGCAAGATTCATTGCTAAAAACAACGAAGTATTATAAATAGGCTGACTGGGAAGTCATCAGGGATCTCATTAAAGACGCCCATGGTAAAATATATTTTTACTTCCTGCTAAACAGTGCGCAAATCAGACCACTTAATGGTTCAAAACAACAATTGAAGCACATGTCCCTACGAGAAAATGTTATAGCAAGCCACACTCTCCCCAATGGTTTACTTCTACATGTGCAACTGCCATCGCGCAAAGGCAGCACGCGTACCACAAATTTAACCGACATAAATCCAGATAAAACAGACAGAAGTATATAGAAGCCAGAAGTAACTGTAAGAAAGAAATAGCGACAGCTAAGATAGAATTTACTGAAACCACCCAAAACGCATAGAATCACAGAAATTAAGAACCCGTGACTTCTGGAAAATCTACAACAGTGTAGTAAATAGTGGCCAATCAACAATTCCCCCACTATCCAACAATCATGAAGTTGTTTGCTCAACAACCGAGAAGGCTAACATGCTTGCCAGTCAGTTTGCCTCCAACTCCACACTGGACCCTGCTAACCACCCGTATCCCAGACTCTCCTTTGCGGACAGACGCCACACTTGACGATCTGAAAATCACCCCTTCTCAGGTGCATGCTATCATAAAAAATCTTGACACTGCAAAAGCATGTGGACCTGATATCATCCCGGCTGTGCTATTAAAAAAGTGCTCCGCCGAAGTAGCTCCAATCATATCCAAACTTTACAACAAATGCCTTAATGAATCTTGCTTCCTGTCTGCTGGAAAACTGCTTCTGTGGTGCCAGTTTTCAAGAATTCTGGCGAAAGAACTGACCCAGTAAATTACCGCTCCATTAGCCTCCTCTCACTTTTTTGCCAAAATATGAGTCCATAATTAAACAAGATCTTGTCCATCACCTTACAGATGCTAAACTTCTGACCGACCCACAATTTGGATTTAGGCAAACCCGTTCCACAGCAGACATTCTAACTGTAATCTCCGAGCGTATATACCATTCATTTGACAAAGCAGAGGAGGTTAGAGCGGGACATCTAGATATATCTAAGGCTTTTGACAAGGTATGAAATGAAGGTTTTCTCAGAAAAATCAGATAATACGGTATCACTGGAAGAATCTTTAACATAATTAGATCCTTCTTAGATAAGAAAAAATCCAGGTTGTCCTCGATGGCCGTATATCCAAACAATATGATATAAATGCGGAAGTACCTCAGGGGTCTATCCTTTAACGTCTATTATTCCTAATATTCATAAATAACCTCCCTGATAAAATTGTCTGTGAGATGGGTATATATGCTGATCGCACCACGCTCTATAACAGACACGACAGTAAAACAAATAAACACATTTCTAAAGAAATGGCAGAAGCACTAGAGGATGACTTCCAATTTGTAGTGGAATGGGGGACAAAAATGGATAGTCACATTCAATGCTGCCAAGACTAAACTTGTTTCTTTCAATAACTACAAAAGCCTCCTCTACTGCCAATAGCAATGGCCAAAGACTCTATCTGAAAGCACATCTTTTAAACTCCTCGACCTAATGTTCACAGGAAACATGAGTTGGAACAATTACATTGAGCATTGCCAAAACCGCTGCGAAACAGGTAGGTTCTCTCTTCCATGCTAGAAAGCAACTAACGCCTAAAAGTATCCTGCACCTCTATATGGACATCATTTGCGCATGTCTGGAGCATTGTTGTCATATTTGGGCCGGTGCATCTGCTACTAGTGTCTCACTCCTAGACAACGCTCAAAAGAGAGTCATCAATCTAATAGGTCCTGAACTGTCATCCAAGCTTTAGCCTCTGTCCCATCGACGCAATGTAGCATCTCTTTGACTGTTCTACAAGTACTTTAACGGTGAATGTTCCGACTTGTACCCCCCTACGTAAATGCCCCCGACAAACCCGACATGCAAGGCAATCCCACACCTTCACAGTAGAGATCCCTAGATGTAAGTAGTTTCTACCCCAGAACCGCTAGACTTTGGAACTCCCTGTCGGGTTCCTGCTTCCCCAACTGTACTGACATGCAGAGGTTCAAATGAGACGTGAAACGGCATCTTGCTGCCCAGCTCCCCACCTAGTCCCCCTGTAGCTTGTGTCCCTAATAGTAGCCCCCTACATCAAAGTGGCAATTAACCTTGTTTGGGATGAAAATGTAATAAAAACACACACACACAATAAAATACTTTTGTTTTATCAGCAAACGAGGTATTTATGAAAACGAGCGTCTTTTTTGGTCAAAAATAGACATACGAAAAACCATCAATACGACAGTAAGGCCAGTGCAAACAGCCGCTATAACAACCTGACTAGTTCAGTCAGTAAATGTCTGCAGTTTAATTATGTTATTTTTGGTAAATAAGTTATTTGTTAATTGTATGTAAGAAATTATTTAGAATTGTATATGTATATATACCAGTTTAATGTTGAATATAATTGTCATTCATCATTAGTATATTTATTTATTCCTTACTTTCTTTAATAAAAAGTTAATTTGGGCGGTTTGAATTGAAAGCGTATTACTATTGGTCGTTAACATCCAGTGATTTCAACAAATATTTTATTTTGCAAATAGGATATAGGTGTTCGTGTGTATATTTCATAACGCTTTTGATAACAGGGTGCGAGATTACTTGCGAAATTTTTTTGAAATAAGGTCAAGAAAATTTCAGAAAGAAATACATTTATTATAAAGTTAATATCGTTTGTCTCAGTATATTTATGCAGAGAAAATATACGATAAAGCGATGAAGAGAGAGAGAGAGAGAGAGAGAGAGAAAGATTGATTTAGTTTGATATGCATAAAACTGCAGACTATCAACTGGATGGTTGTAGCTTTGGATGATGTCCTGGGAACGATGTTAGCATTGAAAAGCTACGTGTAAATATATATATATATATATATATATATATATGTATATATATATATATATATATATATCACAAATTACTTGAAGAAAGAATTTTGTAATTGATCGAGGTTTTACAAAAGCTAACGCATTTTATTTGTAAACTGATCATTTTATAGTTTGTTGGGTGTACCTGGGTTTCATCGTCCTGAAAGGGAGTTTTACAGATGGTCAGCATCTGATCTTAGTAGAGAAATATGAAGATCCTCATTTGTTAAAGAGTATGTCTTAAGTTTCGAATTCACAACTCGTCATAAATACCTCTATTGAGCTTTCATTTGATTCAATAAATAAATGTTTTTTACATCGCAGTAAAATAACACAGAAAAGTTATTTATATTTTGTATACGATAACTAACCCCAATTATGGAACGAACATTGCATTCGTTCCCCCACGACTTTTCAACCAAGCAGAAACCCCTCGCTTTCACAGATCTCCCGATGCCGTAGAATCCCTTATTCTATTAGCCTTTTCCCTAAAACTGCTTCACATTGGGGTTCCCTTTTTGTTTCCTGTTTCTGCGGACGTATTAACATTCTGAAGTTTAAATATAATGTGAAGAGAAATCTTGCTGTACACTTCTATACTTAGAGAATCCCTGTAAGCATGGCCTATAATGTACATTAGCTTCTATCTGTTATGTTGTCATCAATGTGGAGTGAATAAACGAAATGAAAATATTTTGTTATACGTACGTGCGCGATCTTTGTTCCGCAATTGCAACTTCTATTTATTGCTGTTTCATGATCGTCGTTTTATGAGTGACCGCTTTCTGAAAAGGGTTCTCGTTTGCTTCTTTTACAGAATACATAAAAGGGAGACGTTCATTGAGTAGAAACTCATGATTTATTGGAAATAATGGATTTAGAAGAGAAAGACATTAAATTACTAAAACATTATTTCCTTTCTAACTTAGTAACGTAAGAAATGATTGACGCGCAAACGGACACATATCGAAGTAACATTCACTGATATTATTTTACATAATTTGCGTGCCCCGTTCGTATGACTTCCAAAGTACTCTAAAAATCTATGTTTCTCTCGTTCGTAAACGTGATGTGATGTTATCGTTTGACTATTGCTTTGTTTCAATTTAACCTCCTTTACTTTCCCTGTCACTCTTTATGCGTGCAACTCTTAAAATAGTTCTGTTTTACAGATCTGGATTATTCTGGAATTTAATAAAAGTAATCATTTTCAAACTCACGCTAACTAATTTGATTACTTTATACATGCATATGGTCCCTACTTAGAAACATTGTGCCTCGGTGGATAACGTATCATATTTGGAGTAAATATGAGAGAAACAGAAACTTTTCGGTATGAATGGTTGCCACATACTATAAATAATGTAATGATGAAAACTGTAATTTCAAAGTAAACAAGGTCGATAGCCATTAGTCGCGTGCTCTCGTGTAATGAATGAATGCATGAATGTAGGATTGACATGAAATTCTTAAAGATAAACTTAAATGACCGAAAAATGGTCTGAAATGACTTAAATAAATAAAAAGTAAATAACTTTAATGAACTTAAGGATGAATTGAATGACATTAAGAATGACTTGAATGCTTAAAAAATAACTGGAATCCTTCAAAAACAACTTGAATGATCTGGGGAATTACTTGACTGGCTTTGAGACTGACTAGTTGTAAAGTGGGTGACCATTTTATTTTAAATTAATACAGAAAAATGATCCGAAATTATATATAAACAAAGTTAAAAATATAAGTACAGCATGTAGTAATAACAGATACTACATTTTGATCTTTGCCAAAAGGCCAAGAAAAGGGGATTTACTTGCTCCCCCACCAGGAAAATTAGGCACAAGGCCGATTTTTAATGTGAGGAGTGGAGGAAATGGGGACAGCTCCCCGGGTAGTAAGGGAGCTGGATAGTGACAATTAGTATGAAGGGTTGCCCCTACATTGACCAAGGTCTTATATGTGGGGTTGCCCCTACATATGGTCTTTGCTTGCAGTATCTGCCGGAACAAATACTACACTTTGATCTTGGCCAAAAGGCCAAAAAAAGCTTAAAAGGCTAAGAACAGCATCTATTAACAACAGACCTTTGATCTTAACCAAAAGGCCAGGCACAAAAGTCTTATGGACAGACCGACCGACAGACCGACGGAGTGACTTATAGAATCGCTTGCACGCGACAAAAAATGACAGAATATCCAGAAATTCTATTATGAATATGATCTAACAGACAAGCAGTTTTGTTACAGAAATGTTTGTACTCCCCTGTAATGTGTTTATTCAATCAACCGGTGCTAATGTTATTTGAATTTAAAACAGTAAAGACTGATCAACAACCTAGCCATTTTTAGGAAAGAGATGGATTATATGAAAGTGTTTTATTTTACTTATTTTATCCCAAACAATTGATGGTCATTCTTAGATTAGAATGGGCCTCTATTTGAGATATGTCTGAAAAGAAACTTTAGGGAGTTAAGAAGGAATATGTTAGTTCACATTAAATTTAAACATCTGCAGTTTTGTACATTATAAAATGCTAAAAACATGAAAGAAACTTAAAAAGAAAAAAAAAATTATAGTAAAAGTCGTTCCGGCATCTAAAGACCTAAACACTGAAGGGGTATGATTTTACTGCTGGGAGTATGTAGGTTGACAGAGGAAAAAGCGATATGAGCTCATCAGAGCACATGCCAATGAAATACTTATAAAACATACACAATGATGCAACATTACGAAGATTGGGCAGAACTTAGATCTTGGGCTAATGTGGAAGACCTGTTTGATTTTAAACTTTGTTTGGATACTGTCAGCCAGAGACACGAAGTATATGGACAAGTCTAATAATATCGTATGCATTGGCGAATATAATGAAATATAATCTCTTGTTTGAGTTATTTTCTAGCCCTGTAGAGGGATCCCACATTCTTTGCCGCAGCCTCGACAATGTCAATTCAATAACTGTAATTTCACATCTAGAGTAAACAGTGCCATATTCTGATTAGACAACGCTAAGAATTTTCGTCTAACAAATGATTTTTCTCCATGTTTAAATCTGCAATGTTCGGGGAAATTGTAAAGTATCTAATTCATAATTAACTAATTGCACGCTGCGTTAAATAATGCGTATGAAATACCCAAAGGGAACTTGGCACGAAGAAGTCTAATTATGATTCCCCCCCTTATAGTAATTAATGCCACATCGAAAAAAAGAAAACTTAAGTGATAACAAGAAAAATACAGACACGTTAAGTGGAAAATGAAAGCGAACTGTCATTTTTAACGTCAGCTAAAATAAACCAGATCATGAAACAATCCCATTAGACCGCATAATGTAAAAAGGTAAAACCACATTTTATAAACATTACAAGAAAAATGAGTTTTTAAAGCACAGCGAACATGTTTAATTGAACTTCGCTGGAGTCAGGTAATTAGCAAGATAGTTTAACTAACGATCTTAGATTCACGAGAAGCAGTTATGTCAGGACAGTAAAAAACACTTGAAGGGACGGTATGTTAATACACATGGCTGAAATCAATGCTAGAGCTGGAAACCCCCTTTGAAAAGGATTTGGGTCCACAGTTAATAACATGTCAAAGATTATGAGTTGAACGTTGTGGTAAGGGATTATCAATTGATCGTTCAGTAGATATGCTTCCTTTTTACGAAGTACTGGTTTTACATTTTTAAAACAAAATTAATCACTGATCTATCCTTATAAATTTACTATCAAAGACTCTAGCGCAACACTTGAGAATACAACTTTGAGAAACCTAATTTTATTAAAATAATAAAACACTGGAAATGCATGACAAGTTTATGGAGTTTACTTTTTTGCCGGTTATCTTGATGAAAAATGATCAAATATTTACGCAATCTTTTTATATATAAGCAGGGAAATCCTATGTTGCCCGTGATTGAATGATGGTCAACTAATGTTATACGCTCCCATATTTTTATTTCGTCGAAATCAGAGAAGATCGTACATTTTTCAATCAAATCGATTGACTGTCTGCTCTAGTTGGGGACCCATCGGAATGCACCTGAAGGAAGCTTCACATGATCTCCTACAGGGACTTAGTCCACAATACATTGTTGCCTATATTCAGAAATGCCAGAAACACGAAAGAAATTTAAAAAGAAGAAACTAATATAGTAGAAGTCTTTCGGGCAGCTGAACACCTAAACAGTGAAGGGGTATGATTTTACTGCTGGGATATTACTCTAAAGTGCCTACTGTTGATTTTATAAAAGTATTTTTATATCTAATGGCTTGAATTAAAGTTTAACATTAAAAAGTCAAATACCATTGTGAACATGTGCTCTTAACAGAAACAATTATTTCGAACGCGCCCCTGTCATATCAAAGCACCTACTGGTGATTTTATATGTCTAACCTTCTACTTGTGCGGTAATAAAACTTCTTAAATTAATTTTCGATGCTAAGCTGTTTTAGTCGTAAACGTAATCATAATCACTTTCATCGGATTTTTCGATTATCGATTACGAATGTCACTTCTTTAGAAAGGAGAACGTAAGTAGGTGAAATATCCTCCCGTAACTAAATTACTAAAGCAGTTTTGTATCTGTAAAGGAAGGAATGGTTATTCTTAGGAATTTCTCTTTAGATATGACTAGAAAGCTTCATCTTTTTTAAATCAATTTTCACCCCAAACAACGCACAGTGCCACTCCTGACCGACAATCAATATGGGTTCCACAGCAGATCCTAACTTAATCTCTGAACGGTCAAAAGAGAGTCGCCAACCTGATAGGTTCTGAACTGTTATCTAGGTTTCAGCCTCTGTCTAATTGACGAAATGTTGAATCCCTCTGCTTGTTATACAAGTACTTTAATGGTGAATGCTCTGACGAATAACAACCAACTGTACCCCCTCGACGTGAATACCCCCGACAAACTCGACAAACAGCTAAATCCCACCCCTTCACTGTAGAGATCCCTAGGTGTAAGAAAGTGTTATACTCAAATAGTTTATCTCCAAAACTGCTAGACTTTAGAACTCCCTTCCAGGATTCTTGTTTCCCAACTGTACCGACATGCAGAAGTTCAAGTGTAATGTGAACAGACATGTTGCTATACATCTCCCTTTATAATACCCGTGCAACTTATGTCTCCGATAGTAGCGTCCTACTTCAAAGTGGCACTGTGCCTGGTTTGGGGTGAAAAATGAATAATAAAAAAAAATTGGAGAGTTACTACGATATACTTAATCTTTAGAAAATTCAGAAAGGAAGATTCGCTCAAATATAGACCAGTGAGCCTCACCTCGCTAACCTTCAAAATCATGGAGACGTGTCTAAAGCGGGCAATAATAACTCATCTCACGTAAACTTCAGTCATTTCAACCTCCCAGCACGGTTTTATGTCAGAATACTTTTTTCTTACGAATCTCCGGATGATGGAAGAGTCGGTGACGAGCATAATGGACGAGATACACGGTAAATATAGTAGTATTATTTAATCGGAACATGTCTTAAAGTTCAATATGAGTTGAAAACAACGGAAGATGTCATATTGGTAAGGCGAAATAATGAAAAAGAACGAAAAGTGACTATTATAATTAAATTCAATAAAAAAAAGTGTGAAAACTAGTACTGCTAACATTAATAATAATAATAATAATAATAATTATTATTATTATTATTATAATAATGCTATCGAAGGAGGTGGACTGTGCTGACGTCTGGAAAGACTTGTTGTCACTCAGCTTCAAGTTAACACCACAGGTTGACAATCAGGCCAATGGTGAGCTAATACTTTCAGAAAACAGTCTTTGTTTCGATATAAACGTATAATTCTGTTTGTCAATTCAGATTTAATGAAAATCCTCTAGAAATGAATGCAACAATAGCTAGACGGGCGACTAGCGAAATTTGTTACTTGGCGAAAAAAAGAGGAACTCTTCGTTAATCTTTTTTGGCAAACACAGGCAGAATGTTTGCGTATGTGGGTATGTATATACATATATACATGTACGTATTTTTGTACTTGAAAGGACTGTTTCAACCCTCCTAAACCCTTACCCTCTACTGACCAACGACCCGGCATTTAACTCAAGACTAGTGCCCATAGAGGGAAGGGATTAGTACACACCTGACATAAAACTTTTTTAAAGAAACCAACGAAATATGAGTTTTTGTATTTTAAAAAAAAGTTAAATGTTACTTCGAATTTATTTTAGAAACAGCCTTTGTTTCGATATAAACGTATTAATCAAATTTAATGAAAATCCTCTAAAAATGAATGCAAAAATAGCTAGAGGGGCGACTAGTGAAATTTGTTACTTGACGAAAAAAATGTGGCTATGTATATACATATATACATGTGCGTATTTTTGTCCTTGAAAGGACTGTTTCAATCCCTCTAAACTCTTAACCTCTACTGGCCAACGACCTCGCATTTAACTCAAGACTAATACTCATAAATGAAAGGGGTTAGTACACTCGCGATAGAAACTCTTTTAAAGAAACCAATGAAATGTGAGTTTATGTCTTTTTAAAAAAAAAGAAGAGAAGTTAAACGTTACTTCGAATTTACTTTAGAAAACAGTTTTCGTTTCGATATAAACGTATAATTCTGTTTGTCAATTCAAATTTAATGAATATCCTCTAAAAATGAATGCAAAAAATAGCTATACGGGTGACTAGCGAAATTTGTTACTTGGCGAAAAAAATAGGACCTCTTCGTTATTCTTTTGTGACAAAGACAGGCAGAATGTTTGCGTATGTGGGTATGTGTATGCATATATACATGTGCGTATGTTTGTACTAAAAAGAACTGTTTCCACCCTTACGCTGTGATTACCCTTACCCTATTGATTGCTTTTTTTAGTTAGGGGTGTTCACACCCGCGGTTTGCCGAGAGAAAAGTATGCCTTCCCCCGTAGTCTACATACTTTGTAGTGAACATAGCAATGTTTGGAACCTTCTGTGTATTTTGGAAAAATTTCTATAAATACTGGCTTGACTTTAAGTTAAAAATAATATATCATATTTAAGTTTAAAATAATATATCATATTTAAGTTTAAAATAATATATCATATTTTTTTTACATAGGCATCACCACATGATCCAGGCTCAGAGGCCACTCAAGGATAAGGGTTAAAGAGTGTATAGTAGAAATTGGTCAATATAGTAATCATTAGTAATGAAAATTTGGTAAATTTGATAACTTATATGGAACGGCTCAAGAACTTATTAACTTTAGACTTGAACACAACCATATTGTAGTCAGCCGGAAAGCAGGAAAACGGAAGACAATTCCACAGGCGTGCAGTTCTAAGAAAGAAGCTTTGTTCATGGAATCTACGTTTAGGTTTAGGCACAGATAAAGAGTGGGGGAAATTATTGATAGTGTTTACAGCTAGACGAGTGTTTCTTGTGAAAGTTTGGCGAGGGGGGGACCATAGATTGAAGCTCAGTTGAACACTTTCAATGAAAATAACGATACATCAGAGACAAACTCGCAACATCTCTTCTGTGAGATAGAGGTTGCAAGGAGGAGAAAAGGACATCTCCTACGAGGCTACGAAGTCTATTTTGAACTCTATCAAGGCAGGACAAGTCCTTTCTAGCAGCTCCTGCCCAGATGTGGCAACAGTATTTCATCCTTGGACGTACCTGGCTCTTATATAGATAGAGAATAGCATCAGCAGTGAGATATCTACCGGATCGATAGAAAGATCCCACCATTTTTCCAGCGGCCTTGGCAACAGATTTGATATACGTGTTCCATTTAAGATCAGGAGTAATGGTCAAGCCCAGAAGCTTGTCAAAACTTGAGGCCTCCTGAAGACGAGAGCCATTCATTTCAATTGATGACAAATGTGGAGTAGAATGTTGATGATATAAAGAGATTAAAAGTAACCAGCCACTCCTTTCTCCACTGTACTACGTGCTCAAGATCAGAGGAGAGAGAATTGGAGAGAACTTGGTCGTTTACTGTCTTAGATGTGCTACCATAAATGGTAGTGTCGTCAGCATAAATGTCTACAAATGATGTAAGGATATGATTTGGAAGATCATTAATGTAGATCAGGAAAAGAGTTGGGCCCAGGATGGATCCCTGAGGGACACCGGCATTAATACTGTGAGCATCTGATTTTTGCCCCTCAACTACTACTCTTATGAACCTATCAGAAAGAAATGATTTAATAATTGAGAAGACTTTTCCAGCTTTACCATAGCTAGCGATCTTATGAAGTAAACCTTTATGCCATACCCTATCAAAGGCTTTAGATATGTCAAGAGCAATTTCCCTAGAAAGATTGCCACCGTCGAGAGATTTGCTAATCCTATGAGATATAACTGTAAGCACATCTGCTGTAGATCTAGCAGAACGGAAACCATATTGAGTGTCACTAAGAAGGTTATTTTTGTTGAGATGGTTGATTACTTCTGTATTTAACACAGATTCTAGCAACTTACTCATGACGCACAGGAGACTTATTGGCCTGTACTGAGAGGGGGATAAGCGATAACCTGAATTCTTAAAGACAGGGCATACTGATGAGATTTTCCAGGGAGATGGGAAACTATTCTCCTTAAGACAACGTTTAAACAGTTTTGTAAGTATGGGCGCTAGTTCAGGTTGAAGTTTTTGAGTACTATAATTGGAATACCGTCAGGGCCAGTTGCTTTACTCGAATCAAGGTTTTTGATTAGCTTTGCAACATCACATACAGATATACGTATATCACATAGCGTGTTTTCTGATACAGGAGGAAATATTGGGGGTTGGCGGTCTTGGTCACAAAGGGTAGAATTAGCTGCAAAGTTCTTGACAAAGAGTTTGGCTTTGTCTGATGCTGACGAGATTACCTCAGGTCCATTGATAATAGTTGGGATGGAGCACACGCTTCTGTTCAGGATTCTGTTTGCTATTTGCCAAAACTGGTGGGAACCAAGCTGCTGCTCAGCTACTTTGGACTTAACAGATTGAGCATACAACTCTCTTGCGTTCCTTATTACTTTCTTACAATGGTTGCTGGCAGTCCTGAAAACGGTTTTAGTTTCCATACATCTATTACGTTTGAAGCAGTGGAAAAAGTGATTTCTGTGCGCAATGGCAGCAGCACATTCTATATTATTTTAAGTTTAAAATAATATATCATATTTAAGTTTTAAATAATATATGATATTTAAGTTTAAAATAATATATCATATTTAAGTTTAAAATAATATATCATATTTAAGTTTAAAATAATATATCATATTTAGCGAAAGGATTGTATCATTGTTCAATTGTGCTCTAAACAAAGGCATTCATTTCAAATGCGTACTTATAAAATAGGCTACTGTTGATTTTATGAAATTATATTCACATAATTCCTTGAATTAAAGTCAAATTTACAAAAGTAAAGCAATTTACTTTTATATAATAGTAAATATAGGTATTTATATACGATGGTGTATAATAAATGTATGCAATGGTTTATAATAAATGTGTTTTATTCACTTCACAAAAAACGACAAATATTATAAAAATGCGCATTGAAAACGTAGACAATAACAATAGTAATACTACTAATATATGTTGTGGTAGATGTTATCTGACAATATGAGACAGCTATGTTAAATGAAAAACAAGAAAACATTTTTTCTCATCTTAATATATGTTTTTCTCACTAACAAATATGTTCATACTGTATGCAGGTGATTAACGTTTCGTTATAGGAATGATATCTATAATGTGAGAAATGTTTAGCTGCATCTGGTCGTCAGCTTAGATGATTAACAAACACACATGATGAACACACACGTACATATATAAAGGAAGCCGCTTAGAATGGGGAACTAGTACAAGTATGAACAACTAAATACTAGCAGGCTTGTAAAACTCACTTACACACCAGGTGTTAGGATGTAATCTTTCTGCTATTGTAGATAGTGCTCCACCTATGACAGCGTCAACCATCATCATTAAAAAGATCTTGGCTCGCTATCTCTACAATATCGAGCAAAGAAAAAAACAAAAAGAAAAACAATGGTCTAACCCCCCAGCTACTCTATGTGGTACGATAAAGGCGCGGCTGGTTTCCTACTATACTACAACAACTATTCAGTTTAAAAGTTGGTTGGTTGTTTTTGTTTTACGGCATATCCACCCTTTTCAAGATATTTAATGCCGAATTCAAAGATTTTGAAGAAAACTTTTTAATAGAATATATGTGTTGTTTTCAAGTCCGTTTCTATTTAACCCATAGTTGGTACCCTAACAGGTACTACCACACCGGATCAGAGTGGGCCTGGGAACAATAGCAATTAAATGGTGGCTCCACACTCCCCAAAGCCCGCAAGCTGGGGCCTCACCACTGGATATAGTTTAAAATCATATCCAGGAAGAATTTAAAAAGTAGAGCTAGACATCAAACTAAGAAAAAATATATCTGGCATACCGAACAGAAGAATACAACAGTTGTTTATCTTCGATCGCTTGTTTCTCAGATAGGCATCTATATATATATATATATATATATATATATATATATATATACATATATATATATATATATATATATATATATATATATATATAGTCTTAAGAAGACCCACTATAAACAAGAAAACGAACTATCTTCCTACAGAGACTCACATCTCAAGCAAGCCGTTCTAACGCACCGTTCCGAATATTATCTCAAGGATTATTTTGCTATCTTTGCTATTTTGATAACTACACTATTGATTCCGAGGTCCATTGAAAATCTTACTCAATGCTCAATTTCTATTACTCACGGATGGTATATCCACCCGGTTTGGGATATACTTTGTCAAAACCGAGAAAGCATTTGGACTACAGCAACCAACACACAATCAACGCAACAACGAATAAGGCTGCCCGGTATACTTTTCGAAATATCAATAAGAAGCAGTACGCTTTCGTTATATCGGAATATCACTTTCTCCCATGGGCCTATTTTCTGCCCACCTAGATTTATAACCCCGAACGACATTGGACTCCTTCCGGTAATGGATTACCCAGGTTGTATCAACTTCTATTTTCGTATAATTTTCTCCATATAATTATCCACAACCACTCAAAAAACTATTTTCAATAATTGTGCTGAAAAGCAAAATAGCGTCCATTCACAGCTGAACATTTTGCTAACTGCATTTCATTTCCTCTGATGATATGAGCCATTTTTTGAAAATCCATAGATTAAGGAAATTAAAATAACCCCTTCTATATATTCTTTTGTCAAGCAATAAATTCTTAAATCTAACATTTGTCTCTATATGTTGTTTTTTTTCAGAATTAAAAATTTAACCACCAAACTTATATATTGCTCTATTCTTAAATATTGAGCTTTTCTTTTTTGGCTAGGATCTCCTTGAAAGTATTACTTCAAGTAATATCTATCAGGATTTTTCATTTGAATTCTACCAGTGTCTTATCTCGCGTATATATATTTCTGTTGAAATATATTTTCTCATAATATATAGCAATCCTTATTTAAGAAGCCAAATATAATTACAGAGCAATATAGTGAATAAATGACAAAAAACTATATTCCAAAATTCATAATGTTGATCAACTTATTATTTATTCTTTTAAGTTGACATTACAATCCTTGAGAGTATCTGTTTCATAGCGCAAAATTAATCACTTAATCATTATATCCATCAGTGAGTCTATTAAGCCCTTAACTCATCAGAAGAAATAGCAACAATCAATCAATCACAAGGAAATAAAGTGTGGTTTGACATGATTAAATCCGCAAATTGGAAGAGAAGCTGCGAATATCTTTCATATATTTCCATTATGAAATTTTGAATTCATATATATATATATATATATATATATATATATATATATATATATATATATAGGCTTATATGTAATTATACTGAGTTCGTGAAATTCATTAAATTTTCACATACAAATGAGTTTTAAGCCAAAAATGGTTGACTTAAAGAGTAAGCTACACTTTTTGTTACTACCAACACCTTGTTTTGAAGTCTTGTTTTTGCTTACACAGTATATATATATATATATATATATATATATATATATATATATATATATATATATATATATATATATTAGCATACGCATTAGAAAATAACCTTCAGACGGAAGTTGAATGGGGCCGCAAATGCGTGGTAAGATTTAATGCTAGTAAGATTAAGCAGCTCTCCTTTAATGATTACAAGACCCCACTCAAACCAACGATATCCATGACCAAAAAACGCCATACCTGAGAATGCTTCCTTCAAATTTCTCGGTTTAACATTTGTGGCCAATATGAACTGGAGCAAATACATTGAAAACATTGAGAACGATGTTGCAAAGAAGATGGGTTCCCTCTATCAAGCTAGAAGACTACTCACACTATAGAGTATTCTGTACCTCTACACAGCCATCATTCGCCCATGCGTGGAGTAATGTTGTCATATCTGGGATGGTACATCTATCACTACCTTCTTCCTCTGAGATAGGGTCCTAAAAATCGTTTCAATATAATAGATTCATACTTGTTAACTTATCCCCAACCCATGCCCCACAGAAGTAATGTTGCATATCTGTGCATTTTTTTACAAATATTTTAATGGTATGTGCTCTGAATAACTTGTTGCACTTGTGCTCCTCGACGTACATAACCCTGACAAGTACACTTAGCAATAAAATCTCACCCCTTTCACTGTTAAGGTTTCCAAATGCAATAAAGGTTTCTATTCTAATAGTTTCTTCTCTTGACCATTTAGACTTTGGAATTAACTTCCTGTTACTTGCTTTCTTGGCTGTACTAATATGCAGAAGTTTAAATGTAATGTAAACAAACATCTAGTCAATCTTTCCCAGCCAGGGTTGCAAAGAGTAGCCCCCTACGACCAAGTGGCGATATACATTGTTAGGGGGTGAACGTGAGAATAAACAGACACACACACACAAATATATATATATATATATATATATATAAAAGAGTAATAAAAATTGAACATGCCAATGAATAATAAACACTTACAAGCCTCCACCCCTTGGCAACATTTCAAATGAACTACGAAAATTGCCATTTTTACATCTCCAACACATTTGAAAATAATTTCTGACGAGGACGCGTCACAGAACGTCTGAAACGCGCGTAAAAACGATTTCAATGACTTAAAAACATTATTACAATGATCCAAACATAATTCTCAATGAAAAAACCAAGACACGGAATAATAATGTTAAAAAATACACATTGTTGGTGACTACTCCCTTATTTAAATATATATATATATATATATATATATATATATATATATGCGCGTATGTGTGTGTAAATATTCTTTATTCATTTATATTTCCTTTATATATATAATAATCCTTATTGAAAAAGTTCAATGTAATTACAGAGCATGTAATGAATGAATAGAAAAACTCTGTATTCCAAATTTCATGATGTTGACCATCTTACAATTTATTCCTTAAATTCAGTAGACACTTATACTAATTGACAGTTTCTGTTTCGTTCCACAAAATAAATCACTTAATTTCTGTATTAATCAGTGAATCTAAGGGGAAATGGCGGCAATCAATTCACCAAAATAAAATAAAAAAGCATTTGGCATGATTATAAAACTCCGAAAATTGGAAGACATACTGCAAATACCATATATACTTACATGATGCCACACACACACACACACACACAAACATAAACATATATATATATATATATATATATATATATATATATATAATTTTTACTATTAAATTATATTTCATTCGATCGGGAATTATCAGTGTATGGACTCACAATCATAAAAGATTAATAAGAAAAATGCATATATCAAGAAGACGGTTCAGCAATTATACCCGTGTATTACTAGCGGGATTTTATTGACATCGCTTCTTCACAATAGCTTTCATTCCGCGGAAAACATTACCGGGGAATGCTTTCCTGCTGATTACAATTCGGTCGGCTTCAAGTCAAATTGAAATAAAATATTGTTCTATATCGTCCCATGACAGTTTAAATACTGTTAATTACTGCTGTGGGGATTTAAGTGTTTGAAAATTGGCGGACACCTATATTTAGTGGACACAAAATATATTTAAAAAGAAAGACAGATCCAATAAATATAGAGTTGTGATTACACGTCATTCTGATGACCAAGTGCTGATCATTTATTCGTAATACCTATGAGCAAATTCTTCCAATGTTTATAGTAAATTAAACTTTCATTGTTATCCGTACGGTAGGCACCACAGCGATAACCTTGATCAATGTCACTGTTCCTATATTGTTCCTCATATTTGTGTTGATATTTTTCAATTGGTAATTATTTTTATTTTTTCACTTTTATCCTCGAGCTATCTGTGTTTTGATATGTTGTGACATTATAGAGAAAACCCGTTTATTAATGTCTGAAATAAAGATCGACTTTCGAAGTTTGCTGTTTTTTCATTTCGCCTCTGGCAAGACTAATGTTCCTTCACAGTTAGTGAATTCATGACATTTACCTCTTTGGTTACTTCGACACTAATTCATACCATATCTCCCATATTGGTTTTGTTCGCTGCAGGTAGTATGACAAAACTCTTTTTTCCCCCTTTTTTTTACACGGTGGTCACCACTTATCAATGCCCGGAAGCTACTCAGGGAAAAGGGTTATTGCAAGTATAGTACGTTAGTGTGGAGATTTGATGAAGTGTTTACTTATGGGGCGGTTCATAAGGAATTTGTTAACGTTGGACTTGAAGACATCCAAGTTGTAGTCAGGTGGGAAGCAGGCAGACGGAACAGAGTTCCACAGGCAAACTCTTAAATAACGCATTCAGTTAATGGTTTAATACACGCAATGTAAAATTCAATCCGGCAAATAAAATTGGCATACAAACATGCAAAAACAAAATATATTTCTAACTGTAACCAACCATTTTTTTACATGGGGGTCACCACTTATCAAGGCCCGAAGGAAACTCAGGGATAAGGGTTATTGCGTATACAGTAATCAATGAGATAGTATTGTAGTAATCATTAGTATTGGGGGTTTGTGTATAGTGTCTTATTTAAGGGGGCGGTTTGTCAGGAGTTTGTTTATGTTGGACTTGAAGACGTCCAAGTTGTAGTCAGGTGGGAAACAAGCAAGCGACAGAGAGTTCCACTGCCGTGCAGTTCTAAGAAAGAAGCTTTGCTCATGAAATCTACGTTGGGATTTAGCCACAGATAAAGAGTGGGGACCATTTACAAGAACGACAGCTGATTGTTGCAATTGCAAAGCCAAGTACGTCCAAGGATGGAATACTGCTGCACTATCTGGGCAGGAGCTGCTAAAAACAGCCTACCCTGCCTTGACAGAGTACAAAATAGACTTCGTGGCTTAGTGGGGGATGCCCTTTTCTCTACCCTGCAACCTCTCTCCCACAGAAGAGATGTTGCGAGCCTATCCTTCTTTTATCGTTATTTCCATGGCAGGTGCTCGTCTGAACTCCAATCTCTGGTCCCCCCTCGCCAATCTTCCACGAAAAACACCCGTCTAGCTGAATCCACTGTGAAAAATTTCCCCCACTCTTTATCGGTGCCTAAATCAAAACGCGGATTCCATGAACAAAGCTTCTTTCTTAGAACAGCACGCCTGTGAAACTCCGTTCCATCTGCCTGCTTCCCACCAGACTACAACTTGGATGTCTTCAAATCGAACGTTAACAAATTCCTAATGAACCGACCCCTTAAGTAAACACTTCATCAAATCTCCACACTAACGTACTGTACTTGCAATAACCCTTATCCCTGAGTGGCTTCCGAGCCTTCATAAGTGGTGACCACCGTGTAAAAAAAATCTAGATATTCCTATCGACTGTAGTTTTCAAAAAAACAAAGTTTTTCTCTAAAGATTGTGGAACAACATTCATTATGATATTTCACGCTCAAAACTGATACATTGTTTCTAACAGGTTAAAGGTAAAATATGAACGACTCATCTTTAGCATGAACGTCTTAGTTTAATAATTGAACTGTAATAAAACACTAATAACCAGTAGATCAAATGACAACATTTATATGACTCATTCAAATTAGTTCATTTCATTAAAATTACTGATACATTTATCTTAATGTGAGTCAATAAATATCAATTCTTCCGTCCGCCTAGAACAAAACACGTAGCACCTTTGCAATGGTATTAAAGTTTTATAATCTAGATTCGATGTACTCTAATCTATATTGAGTAAACTTATTTGGTAATGCCATTAAAATATTGGTTAATAGTTACTTCTCGCGGAGACCAAGTTAAAGATCAAGTAATTCATATTATATTGCGCAGTTTAGATGGGTTAATATGTGTACAGATGTTTGTGCGTACTGGATTCCTTCCTAAACTAATAAAGCGGTCGTTTGGACTTTTGGAACATGAGACGAAAAGGATTTTATGTTCTGCAAAAGAGCATGTTAACGGTATAGTAGCCCTTACCTAATATTCTGATTTTGTTAAATTTTTATCATTTATATCCTATTAATAAATATTGCAGAAATATCAGATAATTAAAGTATTGTACGAGGCTGCTCGGTATTGAATAAAGACGACGAATGTTTTACCGTTCCATATTTATTGTCATCAAATACGATAACATCGCCTATTTTTCAATCAAATCGATTATTTTGCAAGCCTAGTGGGGCATCAACCGCAATGCACTGAGAGGAAAACACTGCCTACCCTCACTGGTCTAGTCCACATGACATTGTAGTTTACATTTCACTCTAAGGAATTTACTGTTGATTTTTTAAAATATATTTTATATAAGGTCTTCAATTAAAGTATAAAATGCAAACGTCAAGTACCATGGTCCAATTGTGCTCTAAACAGAAACATTCATTTCGAAAGCGTCCCTGTCATATCAAAAGAGCTAACTGCTGAATTTATATGCCGATCGGGTCCACTTGTGCGGTGATAATGGCATATATTTAAGTTTAAAATGTAATAGTAACTCTAAACAGAAACATTCATTTCGAACGCGACCCAGTCATTTCAAATAAGCTACTGTTGATTTTGTACGCCGTGCGCCTTTCTATGTGTGCAGTAATTAAACATCCTATACGCACTTGTAATGTTTGGCTGCAGAAGGCGTTAACTTTACTCAATATCGGATTCTCCCTTCTTTCATCGGATATTTTTTTTTATTATCGATACTTATCTAAAGGATCCCGATACCTAAACTTATGTAAACATGTTGCCAAGTTCATAAAGTTTATTTGTGTTGAATTTCCAAAAACTCGGCCCAGCCGTTTACGAGTAAATAAGAAACGATCTCAAATACACACAACACACGTACAGACACAAACAAAGATCCATTTATATAATAGTAGAGTTTAAAGTTATTAGGAGTTATGTTCATTAGGCATAGGTTTAACGATATTCTTAAATTTCAACTTTTTTTATCTTTTTCGCTTTAAAAGTAAAAGAGAATTAAAAATTTTAGATATACGTTTTGGTATCATCGTATGTTGATTATAATCTTTGTAAGGGTCACGAAATGGTGTTTAACGGTATAGATAGATCGGCAGATAACCAATGAGAGAGGGAAAGATAAAGGAAATAAATAAAAGCGAGTTTTTCAGTTGGAGTCTGTGTTCATGCATTCTCCCGGTTCTTGCTTTTATTTTATTTATTTTTTCATGGACCATGTAAACCTACGCCTAGTGTAATTAAAGATGTCGACTCCTGATATGTAACTCGTACGTTAATCATCTGTCTTATCTTAAACCCACGGGAAACAAATGTTTATTTCTTTATCAGACATTCCAGTTTGTAATCATCTTTGTATCCCCTATTGTATATGTTTGACTGATAAATGTATTTAATTATTGCAGTAATGTGGTTTTCCTTATTTTAATTATGTAAAAACACGCAAGAAAGGCGAAGTTAGCACAGTTGGTGGTTTTCCTAAGCAAAATGTACTTAAACAAAATCACGTATTCCAGTCCAATAGCGCAGAAAACGAAGTTCATTACTAGACTAAAGTAACCAGGTGAGCCATTTCGTGACCAGCCCTATAAGGGAACAGCTGCCACGCCCACCCTATTTATTGATCCTCAAACCGATTGATTTACAGAGTCTGTAAATAGTTAATGGTGTTTATATTCGAACGACGAGTTGTGGAATTAAAAGCTAACTTACTGATACAATTGTTCTATTTACAGCATTAAAAACGACCAATTATGATGTTGACTAAACTCGTACTTTGTGAAAGAATGGACGCATTTCCTTTAATTATTATATTTTTAGAAGTCTTCCCGTTGACGCTGACGTCTAAGATTAGTTGATTATTCACCTACCTAATGTATATATATATATATATATATATATATATATATATATATATATATATATATATATATATATGAATAAAAACCTAAGGTTATTATTTTCCAGAGGTTAAGTAACCAATGAAGTGTAACGAGATTAATAAGAGTGTTCAATACCGGAGTAGAGCAGTGTATACTCTTTATTTGTTTTTACATAAGCAGTAATATGTTGCTAGACAGTCATGAGCATGTTTCGGTCTCCTAGATACCAGTAACTAGAGACCTTTTAAGGCGATACAGTTTATATGAAAGCAAAGTTAAGATTGCAAATTTTTCTTTCGTATAAAGTGCATCGCCATAATAGATATCTAGTTTCGTATAAGCTGTTTCGACTTAGTTTCCAATTACTAGAGACGTCTGTTCTCTAATAGCCGGTAACTATCGAAACATGGTCAAGGCTGTGTAGCAACATGATACCGCTTATATAAAAACAATATATATATATATATATATATTTTTTGTTTTTGCATTTATAGTTAGTTTTCATGTAATTCTGTTTCACTTAATTCAACAAATTTATAGTTTCGCTATAATATTACTTTGCTAATATATTACCTCTGGTTGAAAGAACGCATATACCTTTCTGAGTATTTTGTCGAGCAATAAATGAATGTAAAATATATTTTTACATCTTTAATTTTTCCCCTTTGTTACAAACCTTATTTATAGTTGTGTTGAGCGTTTTTATTTGGTGGAGATTACTATAGAAGTATATTATTTATATTTCCACTAAGTTTACAGAATCTATCGGCTTCTAAACCTAATCTTTACTGAATACTCATATATATATATATATATATATATATATATATATATATATATATATATATATATATATACATATATATATGTATATATATATATATATATATAACATCAAGGTGAAAGGGATTCTAAATATTTCTCATATGTTATATCTCCCATGTTTGGTTTTCATATATAAAGTCAATTGCACTGGATAAAGATGGTTTGATAGCAGAAATATTCATCATCGTACATTATTTTTTTTAAAAAAAGGAGATATAACATATGAGAAAAGTTTGGAATCAAGTCTCCCCTTTCTGTTATTTTAGATCATTTGAAACCATATCAGCAAGTTTTAGTCTCTCCTCAATCAAGGCCATACGTTTGGGAAAATATCAGATATTATGTAATTCATATGCAAACCTATGAAAGCAAATGAATATGGTTGAACTATTGGTAAACGTCCGGTATCTTTTCAGCCACAAAAATCTTTTAAAATTACTACAATTATAGTTTTTCTGATGGTGTTGAAAACGAAAATAACGTTTTTAATCCCAGGAATCAAGTAGTTTCCTGTAATATAAAGATGTTATTTGATTTATAAAAGGGAGATCACTTTTCTATAGCAATTTAACTTAAAAATAACCACTCTATTTGGAGGGAAGAGGGCGTCTGCAATTTTTTAGGGGTGGTTTTAATTTGGTAATTGTGGCCTTAACTTACCTTTAAAAAACTTGTTTTAAGAGGTTTTCGGGTGTGCTGAAAACGAATACCGCATTTAAATTTTTGAACAGTATAATACTATGCGATCGTTAATATTCTATGGCAATTAATAAAAAAAAAACTTTTATTTTCAAAGCAATAAAATGTACCCAAATTTGCCTACGTGTGTATATACTGTCATGACAAGCTAGATTTAATTTTGCCGCTTTTGGGATGCATTTTGCTTAGTCTTTTTTTTTTTTTTTACTTGGTAGTCTCCCCTATAGCCTCGCTAGGCCACTAATATATACAACTAAATAACATATGTCATGGTTATTTTGCCGTATCTATACATGTGTGTATATGTGTGTCTATGTGTGCATATAACTACAAGGTTCGTAGGGTATGTAGTAGATAAATGTACGATTTTTATGAGGTCCAATGTTTACTTTGTCAGTATCTCATATGCACAATTATCTATGACCATTACTGTTATGAATCTTTATTTCGTTTGAACACATTGTTTTTCTGAACCATATTCTAACGGTATTTACGTTATTTATCTACTTCCAGTTGCGGGAAAAATGTAACACAAAAGTCGTAAACGAGACATTTGAAGAACCAGGGCTCTAGTAAAAAAGAGCTCTGGACTGTAAAAAATTCGAGAGCAGCCCCGTCAGCATTCCCTCGTATGGAATATCAGGCGATTAGCAATAAACTAAGAATAGAGAGGATAACACCTGGACATCTTCAAATTACAAAGAACCAAAGTCATACCTGCGTCAACATAAAACAAGCCATATTAGCAATATGATAGATGCTGTTGGTTTGATTCCGATGAAAAATCCCCGACTAAGCATAACATTGTATTTTACATCAGTAATTTAAATAATAGTTTTTTTTGTTTTTTTTAACTTTCTATTATACCTTTGCAAATATCAGAATTATTTTCTTATTAACTTTCGCCTATTCACTTGCGTACGTTCATAACAAAGGTATGCACTTTTTACGCTATTATATTTTCAACATAAATACGTACGTATTCGGCGACGAATCTCACTCCATGCGAGTATTTAAGTTTTACGTTGATCATAATGTTAATATCATATATATATATATATATATATATATATATATATATATATATATATATATATATACTAGCATGGATGCCCGGCGTTGCCCGGGTGTTTAGAGGTGTATGCTGAGCAAAATAAAAAAAGGTCAATTTTTTTAACTCCTATTATGACCCCTTAAAATTTACTGTTTTGAGCTCAAATGGATTTATTAAGTTAGATACATGTCCAAGGAACCGATATCTAAACTTTCAAGTGTTTAGACCCCAAATTCTCGGAGGAGTTTGGTAGAGTTCTCAAAGGTCAAATCGTTGAACTTTGACCAGTTAACAGCCAAATTTCTGGCCGAAAACCAATCACATCGATTTTTCCAAAACACAGTACCCACTATATCAAATGTCGAGTCTGTAGACTGAAAATTGACAAAGTTATAGCGAAGGAAAATGTACACAGACACACAGACATGTTTACTTTTATAGATATACTAGCATTTCAGCCCGGCGTTGACCAGGTGTTTGGAAGTGTATGCTGAGCAAAAAAAAAGGTCAATTCTTTTAAACTTCGACCCCTATTATGACCCCTTGAAATTTATTTTCTGGGGCTCAAATGGATTTATTAAGTTAGATCCATGTCTGAGTAACCTATATCTAAAATTTCAAGTGTTTAGACCCCAAATTCTCGGAGGAGTTTGGTAGAGTTCTCAAAGGTCAAATCGTTAAAGTTTGACCCCTTAATCGCCAAATCTCTGGCTGAAAACCGATCACATCGATTTTCCCAAATCTCAGTACCCTGTATATCAAATTTCGAGTTTGTAGACTGAAAGGCCAGTTTAAAAATTATATTTAGATGTCGCTTTGCAATTTTCTAGCAAAATCCGTTTATATATATATATATGTGTATGTGTGTGTGTGTGTGTGTAAATATATATATATGTGTAAATATATATACATATATATATTTAAATATATATACATGCATATATATATATATATATATATATATAGGATTGATGTGTAGTTTGCTTGAAGCATTGTGTGGGATAGGTATGTAGTAAAGATTTAGAAGGCTGTCACAATGCGAGTAATGAAATATAGTCGTTGTTGGTAAAAGTAGAAGAGAACAAGTGGCGATTTACAAATCAATAAGTACATACACATTTGTTTATATATACATATATTTATTAAGTTGTATTAGGTAAAATGTCTTACTTGTTATGTCTGCGACAATATCCTTTATTAATTTCGGAATAAAATTACCTTTTTCAAATGTTGAACGTAACAGATCGATCTGTTACGTTCACCATTTGAAAAAGGGAATTTTCTTCTGAAATTGAAGATTCATTATGCTCTAAGAATTCGACTACAGATTGAACGATCCCCTACTAAAACCCGTATGTACCCATCATGTTATTCTATTATTTCTTATCAATGAGTTAATTTACCATGAAAAAAGAGATATTATTAAAATTCGCCGCAAATATTTTTATTTGCATATTTTAAAACTAATCAGAAGTGAATGTTTGAGAGCATTCCTCGTCAAGGCCAAATATTAGCTTATGTGATATGGTGAACACACACAGACGAAATTTGATGAACAAGATTATCATTATTATTTTTATTATTTATTGCTAATTATTCATCTTAGTAAATAATAATAGAGAAATTATTCTATAATAAAAGATAGGACATCTGCATAAATAAAAATATCATGTTTACGCGTATTGTACGACTGGGCAACGCCGGGCTACCAGCTAGTATATATATATATATATATATATATATATATATATATATATATATATATATATATATATACTAGCTGGTAGCCCGGCGTTGCCAAGTCGTGCAAAACACTTAAACATATTTTTATTAATGCAGATTGCCTATCTTTTATTATAAGAATAATTTCTCTATTATTATTTATTCAGATGAATAGCACTGTTGAGCTGTGAAACAGCAAAACAGTACTGTATATGGATTACTATAACGCTCCTCATCTTTGAGTTGAGCATATTGAAAAGTGATACACGAATTACCATTAGCGTATAAAACGATGATCTTTGTGTAAACAAATCGAGCTTAGGTAGTTCGGACGATGTCAAACCATCGTTAATTCACGACTCGCTCAGCAGCCGCACATAGCGTAGTGGTTTGGTGCCTTTACTGTTGTACAGGCAGTCGGGTTTCAATCTTGGATTCAGGTAGTTGCCTGTCTAGCCGCACTGATGAGCTGTGAGACAGCGAAACAGTACCGTATGTGGATTACTATATATATATATATATATATATATATATATATATATATATATATATATAAATATATATATATATATTACTTTTTATCTGTTCGTGTTTCCTAGGAATGAGTAATCGTACTGGATGTCATATATTCACCACTATTTCAGACATTGCAACAGAGAGATCTTTGTAAAATTCTAACCGACTTTTTCGATGAAATTTTTGTGCTCCTGTTGCACTTGTATCACATAGTATTTTGTGTGGAAATACTTTTTGAAATGAGGCGGTCGTTTCTAAAATTACTTGTATCACATAGTATTTTGTGTGGAAATACTTTTTGAAATGAGGCGGTCGTTTCTAAAATTACTGGAATTATAAGGATCTTCTTAAGATTCCATTTTTTTCATGTCGTACATAAACTTTCTTATTTATTCATATACTCTCTTTAAGCCCCTTTGAAGCCACCAGTATGCTGGACGCTGATATCGACCTCTCTTTTCTTAATATTTAGATCTAAGAATTTCTTAGTTATTGTAAATGGTGTATTCAAAATTGTTACTTCTTGTATATGTTCTTAGGACTTTGTTCTAAACTAGATGGTCATGTTCTTACATATGGTGGAGGCGATATATTTACATATTCTATTCTCAATAGTAGACGTCGCCCTGCATAACCTTACAAATGAATGCCAGATGGGTCACACACTTGTTCTGTATGGTGGAAGTTGCACTTGTTGTCGGTATGGAGATTACTTTTTTAAGCATTAATTTTCAAGTGTTCATATTGGGCAGCCATTACATTCTTGTACTGATCACAGCGAAGCTGTACACTTTCCAAACATCCTATATAAAATTTTCTATACGTTTTGTTGTATATATTTGGTAATCGTTTACTTGTTCTTCCGGTTTTCAAATATAGAAAATCTTGGTGTATGTCTGACGACTCTTTTTGGCTATTCATGTTTGTTCCTGTTTTTGTCTTATTTTTTAGATAGTCTTGTCCAAAATGTTAGGCCAGTTTTCTTATATATGTTGGTATACTGCCACTCTGTTCGTGAAGTCGATGAGCCATCCAAAAGACTGTGTTCTACGAACTCATTAGATATTAGCCGCTGCTCACAACGGTTGCTCAAAGTTGATGTTCATACGGTCCTCTCGAGAAAAGTACTTTATTTTCAGATATTGGCTTCTATACATTGCTATGTACATTGTCAGCTTTTTCTAATGTTTTACCTAATCTGATTATGTTCTTTTAAAACCTAATATAAAATGCCCAAACAGTATGACAATGACACGGCTGGGAGACTAATGTATTTCTTTGATTTTGTTTGTGGGCTATCTTTCCCAAACGTTTCTTACACGTTGTACATATTCCTAACCCATATTCTCTCTCATATCTGTATAATATATCAAATCGCTTTCTTCTGTACGAACGTATTTGTTTTGTTTCTGGTTCTATTATTTCTTTACTGTTAATATCTTAACCAATCAATGTGTTTTCAGCTTAGAGTTAATAGCGCATTTGCCTATTAATCAATGTAAAACTTAATTCCAATATGTTGGGAGAAATTATGTACAAGCTGCAAGAAGTATCTGATTTGGCATACTACTTGAGCTCATGCATGAGGAACAGGTGACTGACTTCTTTATAGGGTATTATTGGCGACCCTGTCCCGGCTAGTATGTGCACCTGTTTTCATTTAGTTTATAAATTAGAAGATCTACTGACAGACAAATTAGTAAAGAAAATACGTTATCTCCTTCTGAAGATTTCTCTCCGAATCTTTGTACACAAGATTTTTTATTGTTTCATTGGTTTTACTTAATTATATGTTTTATTTCTACATGTTTATACTGAAAAGCAGGTTTTCCTTATTACGTGATTAGTTTTTTTCTAATTCAAAGCCCGTAATAAAAACGGGTGTTTGTGCATAATCATATGCATTTTGTAATCGATTCAAACCATTCTTATGTTTCTTTGTCTCTTTCTACAATTTTAAAGATCCTCTAATATATCAGCAATTGGTTCTAGATTTCCAAACACTTACCTGCGACATGCTTGTTCTGTTTTCATGTATTTTTTTACAAGGTGGTCACCACTTATCAAGGCCCAGAAGCCACTCAGAGATAAGGGTTATTGTAAGTACAGTACATGAGTGTGGATATTTAAAGTGTCTACTTAAGGGGGCGGTTCATCAGGAATTTGTTTACGTTGGACTTGAAGACATCCAAGTTGTAGTCAGGAGGGAAGCAGGCAGACGGAACAGAGTTCCACAGGCGTGCAGTTCTACATGTATTAAATAGCTTGTAGGTATAACTGGAACAACAGATGAACATTGTATTTTACTCGTTTTTTGAAAGCGGTGTATCACTGTATACTAAAAAGGATAGTGTTGCCTCCTCACCTCTCAACAATCTAATGAAAAATCATTATCATGACTAAGCTATTATTAGTTGTTTAATCCAGAAATTGGATAAGTTGTCTTTGCAAGGTTTACTTGATTTTGCAAGACTGTATATCAAGCTCTGACATTGGCTTGCTTTTATTACTTTGTGTTTTATCCAAGATAAACTCATCCTTTACTTTCATTCCTATTAATTCATAGAAAAAGGTGTGTTCTAGCATATTTTCTCCTGAAACAAAACATTTCTGACTTCGACATGATATACCTCAAAAAGGTAGTATGTTACATATAACGAAACATTGTGAAAGTACACTATGATTAGAGCAATAGTCCTAAGAGTCCAAATAATATCAGTAACCAATCCTTATCTCAAAGATTCAGAAACGTTATAGTTTTATTATCAAAATTCTACACCTAAATATTATCAGCGGCGACCAATGGAAAAGACAAACTGTTCCGAAAACAGTATACAAAAAGTGTTTCGATTAATAAAAAAAACTGTTTTTCTTCGACTAAATGAAAAAGTAGTATTGATCAACTGTTTCTGACAATAGGGAGTAGTTTAAACATACACCTCACAATAAACACGCGTTTTTTTTAAATAAGTTTGGTAAACTAACACATATTTACTTTATACTTAAGCTATGCAATTCAATTATTTTTAATATTTGAGGATGAGGCTTCTTGCTGCCTCGGCTGCTTCAAGACATGAGTAGAAAATTCTAGTCAAGAATTGGACAATCAGCCCGATCGGTGCAGGGCCTGGAATCGGTCACACACCTGTCGCACTAAGGTACGCCGCCTGAATATTACCTAGGAGGTCTACTCTCCCAGGCCTTGCAACCCGGCTTTAGCCTGGGGTAATTCTATTGCTTATTGTATGAGGTGACCCTACCAGGGAATGCCGATGGGGATGCCCAGCCAATTTTTGGTACGCCAACGTATATCTACTTTCGGTGCGCTGGCTGGACGCGCCCAATTGATGACCTTGTTTCACATATTTCTGTAACAGGCAACATGTAAATATCTACTTAAGCTATGAATCTAACGACAACGCTATATCAAATATATCAACGAAATTTCATAACTTAATCCTGACAGACCAGGGACTACCATTGTCTTAATAAGATTTTGCTGCATTGACCAATAGGGAGAGCAAAGTTAAACTGAGAAGTGTCGATTTAATCTGCGTGAAAATGCTATTTCAATACGAAGCGTGGGCACTGATTTTTACATACGATTGGACGAGAGACTGGGCTACTATTATACATAAGTAGATGTGCAGAAGACTTGCAAGAAATATCAGAAATTATTAATTTCATAATATTTTTGGAGGTAGAATTTCAATTTTTCTTTCACAAACAGCTGCTTTGATATCTTAGTTTATTTTTCATTAATATATAATTTTCCACTGAATCAACCCCAATAAAGTTTTTCTGTGTATACTATTATTGCTATAATTAAACAACAAAAGCGTTTTTCCAATTTTTTTACTGCATTGAATATTCCTTAATGTGCTAAAGTCAAAATAGATGCAGTGATATATATATATATGTGTGTGTGTGTGTGTGTGTGTGTGTGTGTGTGTGTGTGTGTGCGTGCGTGTGTGTGTGTGCGGGTGTGAGTGTATAGTTATCCAAAACCCAAAAGGACGGCATTCAAAACATTCCAGAATCCAATATCGGAATCAATTATAGCATTCAATTCATGACTACTTTGCCGGGCTTCTTTATAAAACGGTTTGGAATCAAAATAAACCTCGATATCAATTTATATCATAATAAGGTTTAGTAAAAACTCTTTTTTATTATTAGAAAAGATCTGTGGTGTTACTATGTACGAATTAACATATTGCATTTAAAAAATGTTGGGTTTTTTCGAGCTGAATATTACATGTAACAGTATTATTAATTTTAGATTATATATTAGGTTGGTGCACAAACAATATCGTTTATTCGCACACCTTTCTTTTATATGCGATTTCTGAATTAATTCATTGATATATATATATATATATATATATATATATATATATATATATATATATAGTAGAGAATTAGAAGGCTATCACAATGCGAGGAATGAGATATAGTCGTTGTTGTTGGAAGAGGACGAAGACAAGTGGCGATTTACAAATCAATAAGTACATACATATATGTCTATCTATGCATATATTTTTTCAGTTATATTAAATACAAATTTCTTGTTGTTATGTCTGCGACAATATCCATTATTAATTTCGTAAAAAATTCCCTTTTCAAATGGTAGACGTGACAGATCGATTCAAAACATGCTAGATGATGGAGCGGGAATTGGATGGCTGTGTGGAGCCTCGGAGCAAATGTAAGAAGAGAGTTTAACATATTGTCTGTTCCTTTTTCATTATAAAAAATTTTTGTATATATATATATATATATATATATATATATATATTTATATTTGTTTTCTTTATAGCTTGTTGCTTTAGCGTAAGCTTTTTTAATTCTGTATATTATCTGTCTATATTGTTGTCTTTATTATTATTATTATTATTATTATTATTATTATTATTATTATTATTATTTTCTGCTGCTCTGTATTATTTATTTATTTGTTTAATTTATTAACATCCTAGCATTCAGTGGGATTACTTGGTGTATATAGGTCACGTAAGTCGCTAGTAGGCTGGTACTGGTAAGCTTTTGGAGAAGAGGTGGAAGGGGGCTGTGAGAGAGGATGGGAGGGTGCGGGATGGGGCGCTCTTGGTAGGCTGTTGGGGTGTTTAGGTTAGGGTGTCGTTGTCAGGAATAGGAAGAAAACTGGGAAGGAGGCGCTGGGTGACATTCCTTGGGGATTGTTAATGTATTTATTTTAATAAAACTATAAGTGGTTATAGATGGAACATTTTTTCTATTGATTTCTTTATTATTATTTGTTTATTAATTTATATGTGTTTGTTCTCAGTGTTCATTTGGGTTTGAATAGATGGCTTAGCTTAAATCAAACGTTTTTTTTTTAATTGGTTTATGTTATTTCAGCTAACTATTTATTATTATTTTTTATATATATTGCTGTTTTTTTTACTTATTTGTTAAATATCTTTTATTTTTTATATATAATTTCCATGGGCGGGGGATAGTGGTAAGGCCCTCTCTGGATTGTGCGTTAGTGTATGGCCGGCGTGCAGTGGTGTACCTGTTCTAATAGGTTAAGCTTGTAATGGTGAGTCTTTAGTGGGAGCCGATGTAAAGTTATATAATGAATGATGATCCGAGCTCCAGTCTGTTGTTGAGTTCTGGCCGTAATTTGGATATTAGTAACGATTCCTTTATGCGAAGATTCCCAATATTGCGTTCTGTGGTTAAAATATCGACTTTAATAGATATATTAGTGTTTCTGCACGTGTTGAGGTGTTTGTGGAATGACGATGCTTGTGTTTGTGTGTGTTCCTTGATTTTTATGTGTAGGGGTCTTGCGGTGCTGCCCACGTAGAATTTTCCGTAAGCAGAGCATTCTAGTTTGTAGACTACATGTGTGCGGTGGCATATAGTTACGGGGTATACTGGGCAATTTGACAGTGTGCATGGTGGTGGTTCCTCGTTGTGCGTTGGTTTAGAAAGCTGCTGTCTAAGGGATGGTCCAGAGTGGGCTAGTTGCATATTGAGACCCTCCCTTCTGATGGCCCTGCGGATAGCCGTTGTGATCTTGTCGCTGAGATGGGGCATTTTAAGGAAGCAGGTGTTGGTGGGGAAGCTTCTTACACGTTTTCTTATGTTCTAGAGGTGTTTAATGACGGTTCTGGGGTATCTTTTTGTCTCTATGACCTGGTGGAACTGTTTTGTGCTCTACCTTGTCCTTAGGCTTACTGAACTTGTTATATATATATATATATATATATATATATATATATATATATATATATATGCGTGTCTGTGTGTTTGTGTGTGTGTGTCCATGTTATATATCAGTTTGAAACGCGTTCTTTCTTCGCTCTATAGAGTCGTGTTATTCATTAACTTTTCAGTCACTTAATTAATTGTTGCAGGCTTTTCGACAGCTATGACAAAACCCAAATCCGCACGATGTTCTGCTTCCAGTTCAAACTAGGCCGAAAAGCTACGGAGCTAGCTCGTAATATCAATGATGCGTTTGACCCAGGAACCACTAACGAACGTGTGCACAACGGTCAAGAAATTTTGCAATAGTGCCGTGATCCTCAAAGATGAAGAAGGTCGCAGTCGGTGAACTGCGTTTGATAACGAACATTTGAAAACCCTTATTGAAGCCGATCCTCGCAAAACTACACGAGAAGTTGCTGTTGAACTCGAAGTCGACCAATCAACAGTCTTTCGCCATTTAAAGCAAATAGGGAAATTCCAAAATGTTGGACTAATGGGTGGCGCATGAATTGAACGATAATCAAAATACTCGTACATTTTGGGTTTCTTCTACGCTCTTTCGACGCGACAAAAACCACCCATTTCTCGAGCGGATCGTGAAGTCTGATAAGAAGTGGATACTCTACGACAACTACGATAAAATGTATATATTTATTGTATGAACTGTATATATTAAATGTATTAAATGTATAGATTCGATATAAATATGCATATATATATATATATATATATATTCAGTATTTCGAATTTATGTATTTAATGTGTAAATTTATATACTCAATGTATAAAAGTTTTATAATCAATGTATGACATACATGTATTCAATATATAAAAAATCTCTGTTCAATTTATGAAATTTATATATTTCATGTATAGAATGTATATATTCAATGTAGAAAATGTATATATTCAATATATAAAAGATAAGTATTCAATGTATAAAATGTCTATATTTTTTGTATGAAATGTATATATTAAAATGATAAAAGGTATACATTGAATGTATAAAATGTATATATTCAACGTATTAAATATATGTATGAAATGTATCTGTTCAATGTATCAAATGTATATATTTAATGTATAACATTTGTTGATTACAGGTAAGCTACATAAGTTGCGCTGAATGTACAGATGTAACGTTCAGTCAAACTATGCAGTCTTAATGGTGTTTTTTATTTTATTTTTTAAAATCATTCCACCACTGGCGTTTTAAGTAGTACAATTGGAGCTGTTCATAACTGCACAAAACAAATAATATGTAGTTCGCGTGATTGCAAGCAGGCGAATTAAGCAGCAAGTATTTTGATTGATGAGGTGGGAATTCCCTTAGACATTCAATTTACGTTTCAAGGGCGTGACACGGAGCCGAATCCTGCTGGAGTACATATTTTCTTTAATTAAGTCCTACTGGCTTGCTATAGGGTTTTCCCCAAGCGCTTGCCAACCACCGATAGCGTTACAATATAGTAAGGAGAATTAACTATGTTGCATTGTGGAACTGCACATAAATTAATTACAGCTTGTACAAACTCAATTTTAGTCATGTAAACGGTGAGTTATGATGTACACTATGGATGTCCCGTACCACCCAGAACCAAGACCCTCAACATTGGGAGGAGGTAAATGATTATTTACCAAAGAAGAAGTATAACAGATGATTTTTATATAAAAACGAGAGGGTAGTACATACTTATTTGAACTCTCAAGACAGGAAAACGTCTCATGGTCGGTGATCGATTTTCGAGTAGTCAGTCACTCCTGGTTGATGTGGCGGGAGAATTCAGTTTCTAATAATCACGTGAGACAGTGACAAAGACCAAAGATCGGAGAGTATTTCAGATTGTGAGTTAATACATTTAGGAGTCAGAGTTTGTTTCAAGCAGTTATCTCGTTCAGGAAAGTTAACGACAGTTGGCGCCTAGTGGTCTCTTAAAAGATCGGAGGGATTGGAATTTAAGCAGGTCGGGCCGAGAAGATAAACACCGACGTGACAAATCTACCAACAGACAATGTGTGTGGTGCTGTTTTTATTAAATGTGACAGTTTCACACAGACAATCACACGCACTCAGAGATTGAATAGGTTACATGAAAAAAAAGTGTTGTGTTGATTTATTGTGTGTCGTCAGGAGCGATCATCGGGAAACATAGGCACATATTATTTTGCGCATTGTACGACTTGGCTGTGTAAGAACCGATGCATTTCAGTATTAACTGGGTATATCACCTTCTTAATACTTATCTTTGGTTTAAGGAAATCTACTTTTATGAGTGTTAGCCGTAAGTAGTTAAAATCTTCTATAAGGAGTAACGAAGAATATCATCACTTTTTTCGAAACCTTTCTCTCACGCCAATCAAATTAATCAACGTTTGCACATACTTGCATGGGTTTTAACATCCGCTGTCAAGCTTCACAAATAATTATTGTAAGAGAATCTACAATGATTAGCCAATGCTGAGTTAATGTCTTTCAGATTATAATAATTGATAAAATAATGATTGCAAGATTCGAGAGATTTGTTTTGTTTTAATCCAGTGCGAGTTATGAAATTCGCTTTATTCTGATTGCCGACCATTTTTTTATCGTTATAAACTATGTGATAAATAATTCCCCATCCAATACACCAGAATGACCATGTTGATATTTTAGTTTCCTGGTTTGTTTACTCCATGTACAAAAGATTCCATCGAATCAATAACATCGCAGAAAATGATTTTATTCAGTTTTACAAATGCAATCAGAACTAAATCATAAATCATGTGACAAATGGAGAACAAAAAGAGATATGACAGCAACGAGACCATGTAATGGCGTCCTTAATGCTGAAGTAATAAAACACAAACAAACAAAGATACAAAGAATTTCAGGCTTTCTATGTGAAAGAGAGAAAAGAATTGTAGGTTGTCTATGCGCGTGTGTGAGAGAGAGAGAGAAAGGGAGAGAGAAAGAGAAAGAGGGAGAGAGAGAAAAGGAATAATGGAAGGAAATGAGACAAACACCTTAGGCCAATATTACTAATGCAGTGTGCACCATTTTTGTCATAGTATTTGCTTGTATTTTTATCTTTTTTCATTCATCCACATCGGATGATTTCATATATGTGTTAGCATCTAGGGTGATGTCTATATAGTAATTGATTCTTGTAAAATTTTTACGCACTGCATTTTAATGACAGTTGTATGTTGCATTTTTTATTTATATTTGGTCATACACTTTGACCTTGTGAATTTATTGTCGCTTTGAATGCATGCAAAACAAAACTGCTTACAATTACGTAGTTTCAATGACGTCATGATGAAATTCTTTTAAATTGCTGCCACGAAAAGTGTTGCATTTCATAATTATAATCATTTTGCTTAAGCAATATACTTGCTTTATATAATCGCAATTAATTAAATTAGAGAGATACAATTTATATCTTCGTCCTCGTGTTCTAATCTGGATTGCTGTTCACGCAACGTTTCAGTCGATGTATCTTGTCGAATCCGAAAGTCATTGTGTCCAGCTCGGAAATTTCTCTGTAGAATTCGAGTATGTGTACGGAATTTCTAACAGAACTCTTTATTTAATCCAGTGTTGGTAGCATATTCTCATTCCGTCGACCTTGACTCGATAGAATCCTAACTAATTCGAAAATGTGTTTTAAACATCGCCTGCGCTGGGGATTGAACTTAAAACCTCTAGAAGAAAGTAACTTAAAACTCATTTAAGTACTTAATCGACTGCGCCACGAGTCTTTGCAGAAACATAAAAGATAGATGTGTCGTTTTCATTAGATGCATTTTATTGTACTCTCTCTCCTCTCTCTCTCTCTCTCTCTCTCTCTATATATATATATATATATATATATATATATATATATATATATATATATATATATATATATATATATATACGCTGTGACACATGGCGTGAAATGTGTAGCACACTCTATTAAAATATTGTATGCGTTTTTTTTTTCATGACCTACGGACTATTTCTCTTTTTATTAAACAACAATTGTTTCAGTTAAAACAATTATAAAACTCAGCTATTTTTTTAAATTTTCTAAGAGCTCACACACATTAATATACATTTTCGAAATACAGTTCGATCAATAACATATTGTTACGTAGTGCATAAGATCGACTTTTTCAGAAACGAAATAAACTGTTGATGTGAAAAGTTTTAATAAAAATTTATAGCTTTCCTCTACGACTACGCTCGCTGTTAATGGAAAAGAAACAATAATGCTATTATTTATTCTGTACGCTTATGCATCGACAGCTTAGAAATACCTGGCTTACAAAATAGATAAATTAAATAGTGTTCGAATATTTTAACTGTCAAGTAGAAATACTTTATTTACTTATTCTAAATAGTATTTTTTTACAGATATCTCCTTGCCGTTGGACTACAATCTAAGAATTTGTTTCCGTTAACACAGCATGGGGTCAAACACAAAAACCTTTTCCGGGTAAAGCGATATATATATATATATATATATATATATATATATATATATATATAAATACCCGTTCACATACACCTTTCACGATAAAGCTAGAACCCAGAATTAGATAGAATCAAGCAATTGCATCGACAACGGACAACGCCAGGCCCAAAGTGGGTTTCGATGTACTGCATCTCATCAGTGACGTGCTCCAACATAGGCGCGAACCCAGGTCGTCGCACTCATGAAGCGTACAATACTGACGACCTAACCATATGGGCCACAGCGTAATCTATTGGCTATGCCTCGATTTTTAAATTCTTATATTTTTATCCAGTTCTACATACTACGATGTGACAAGCAAAAACGAGGCATAGCCAATAGATTGCGCCGTGGCCCATATGGTTAGGTCGTCAGTATTGCACGCTTCATAAGTGCGACGACCTGGGTTTGCGCCTATCTCGGAGCACGTCACTGATGAGATGCAGTACATCGAAATCCACTTTGGGTCTGGTCTTGTCCGTTGTTTATGCAATTGTTCGATTCTATCTAATTCTGTGTTCTATCTTTATCGTGAAAGGTGTATGGGAACGGGTATTTATATATCTATCTATAATCCCCTCTTAATGTCTAATATATATAAATGTATATATATATATATATATATATATATATTCTTTTTTCTTCTGTAAAATATGTTTTTCAATGATATTTCACTTCTTCTGTATACCGATCTGTTTTGATTGGAAGCTCAATATGTGTTAAATATAACAACAGGGCATACATAAAATAATAACAGTATAGCTACCTTACGAAATATAAATATTCATTCCTTATAAAAAACACCTCCTCCAGCATATAAAATCTTAGAACATTTTTTTAATCTGTTTAGTTATGCAAAACTAATCGATCATTATTGTGTAAGTACGGACTCTTTTCCTATATATACTCCTCAGAAAAACGAGAAATTCTTTGCTTAGAAAGAAAAATGCATGATAGTATAATGTGAGAAAAAAGAAAAAAAAGAAAATTCATCGTAAACTAACACTGTATTATAGTTCGAAAAGCCAGCTTGGTCCACACACACACACACACACACACACACATACCCACACACACGCACACACACATTAATTTTTTTATTTGTGATTTGAAACAGTTAAATTTAAATTATAGAAATTTTACTGTATGCAAGACAAAGAATACATTATAGCAAATATATTTCCTCAACCCATGAGTTTTTGAAGTTTATACATCTCCTCGGAGGAAAATATTACCAAATATTATAAAAGGTTTGCACGTGATTTGCTAAAGGTAATAAACATAGTAAATTAAATTAAATGTTTTTAAAGTTTTTAAATCATTTTACTTATATAGAATAAGGGAAATTGTATATAGATGCTGCAAAAAAAGAATATTGAACTTCAAATCGAAAGTGTATTCTAAATCATGTAATGGAAGTTCTTGGTATTTGGCAGGTTAAAAGATCCAACGCGTATTGTAATACATCCAAGATATTCTCTACAAACTGCCGTCTTATTCTAACATTAATATACGGTCTTCAATCTTTGAGATAACGAATAAATCTGCAAATATGGACGTGAATTTAAATACATATATACGTATATTAAAGCAGTATTTTTTTTCAAACAGATTTGAGTAAATAGTTGAACCACCTCCACAATCAGGATGCGCAGTGAGTGTTCGGATTTCACGTTGAACCTGGCATAATTGTGAAGCCCAGCACTTTAAGTTCGTTCTATAACCATCAAGAAAAATGTGTAGAAAATAAAACAAATAAGCTCTTAAATATGACTGTTCGCATTTTAGTATAACAATGAGGATTACCGCTAATACATACAGAAGGGATATTAAAAACATCATAAGAAGAAGTACCGTTGAAGTTGATAATAAATTTATTAATGGATAATCAGTTTGGTCTTATATGAAAAGCTTCTAGCATTTGAAGTTGTGGTTTTTCATTTATATACTATACTATTTACAGACATTAATGGTAATTTAAATGCAAGCAATGAATGTGGAGATTTAAGGTGCTCGGCAATTGCTCTAGTCGACTGTATGCTCATAGTAAGACTTCCCATTTGGTTATAATAGAATAAATGTTTATGTGAATTAAGCTTATTATCAGTAGTGTATTGTACATGCCTCTAATCAATAATTAAATTCTTTAGCTTACAACACACTTAAGACAGTTTTTGTTAAGTGGCGTGCCAAGCTTTACCATCACCATTACAAAAAAGAAAAAGAGGAATAAAAAAACTGTCTAGATTTCCTGATAAAGGATCTGTTAAGCCCCGAAAATTAGAATATATATATATATATATATATATATATATATATATATATATATATATATATATTCTAATTTTTGAATCTTAAAAGATCCTTCATCAGGAAATCTAGACAGTTTCTTTTATATTATATATATATATATTGGAAGGGTGTGCAATAAGTAATGCCCCTTACCCACTTCCCATAGTAGTAGAGCAACGAAAATGTGCACAGTTATTAGTCTTTCATAGGAACCGCCCAGACTTATGCATTTCTCCCATCGTTTGATGCAGCTCTGGAGACCGTTTTTGTAGAACATCCCAGGTCGGTCCTCCAACCACGACATGACTTCAGAAATCAAGGCTGCATCATCTGGGAAAAGCTTTCCTGTCAAAAACAAATTCATGGCTGGGAAAAGGTGAAAGTCAGAGGGTGCAAGGTCAGAAAAGTAGGGAGGATTGAGAAGGATTTCATCACCACACGCCCGTGCTTCTGATCTGACGACATGCGATTTGTCCTGCAGGAAGGGGGTACCTTTGCTGATCTTGCCCCGCCTCTTGGTTTTGATAGCTTCCCTTAATTACCTCAAAGGTGAAGCATTATAGGCTCCTGTAATTGTGGTACCCTTTACCATTCTGTTGCCCTTTAAAAAAAATCATTGAAAATTTTATATATAAATCATTAATTGCTAGATGAAAAATAATGTTTTTAAATTGCAACAGAATGTACATTACATAAAATAAATCCAAGATAATTTTTTGATTCAATTTAAATTACATTTTTATACCTTACTTTGTAAAATTTATAAAAGTGCACTTTGAAGATAAATAGATTTCAAATTGAATCTTGTACCTTTATCTTTAAAGCCTATAGTAAAAACATTTTGTTTAACAATTTTCATGCCTTGGATGAAATGCTTTTCTAACTTGTATCTTATCTTTTTAAGATTATATGTTAAAACTCCTTTTCCCTGTTTCAGTTTGTATTTTCCCTCACACCACAACTCATTTTTGTAACCCCCTCTTTGTATTATTTCTGATCTGAATATTCTCTCTATTTCAGTTTGTATTTCTCCTCACACCACAACTCATTTTTTTACAATCCCCTCTTTGTATTGTTACAGGTCTGAATATTCTGTTTCAGTTTGTATTTCTCCTTTCACCACAACTCATTTTGCAACCCCCTCTTTGTAATACAGGTCTGAATATATAAGACTTTGAATTCTCTCTTATTTCCATTATTCTCTGGCTGTACTAACACGTTTTAAAATTATATGAACAGACATATCGCTGCTCAACCTCCTCAGGTACCTGTTAGGTAGCACGTCATTCTCCAAGTGGTAATATGCAAAGTTTGGAGTGAAAATAAGAAAAATTAAATGAGAATAAGAAATTAAACGAAATAAGAAGCACTTTTTTTAACCTCGACTGGTAAAAAAAATGTTAGTATCAGTTACTTAATTGAAAACTCGCGATGTTATGGGTGATTTAGTTAATAAATATTAGAAACTTAAATTGATTCAACTGATTATAGGAACAATCAGACTCATGTAAAAGAATTTCAAAAATACCTAGAGAATATACTCGATGAATCAAGTCCAAGAAAAATACTAATATTTTCACTTAAATTAACGGTTCAAATCTTAAAGATATCTCCAGATTAAAATGTCTGAAATAGTGTATCTATACTTGGCATCTAGTAGAATCCTTCATCTTTTGCTAAAAATAAAATATCAAAATTAAAAATTAAATTTCTGATTTTTTGAAGATTGTTACTTAATTGTGTTATTTGGATTCTACGAACTACTATTTCCATCTCCAGTATTGTTTTCACAGTGTTTCGATCGACGTAATCTCAGACCTACTTCAGGTCTGGTCCGACTCCATAATCTTTCTGCTAAACTCGGAAATATTTTTGTTGAATTGAAATCTACACAGAACTTCATGCGGAACGCTGTATATAATCCACGGAAGTAACATGCTCTTTTTCCATCAGGCATAACTTAGTAATTATATTTTGAGTGTCCCCCTTACTGCGGATTGAACCATCAACCTTCAGAAAACTGTAATTTGCAATTGAATGTTCACCAAGATCCTTGTTTACTTTGTGTCTCGTATAGAATTTTTAAGCAAATGAACAGATTGAAGACAAAGAAAGTAAAATCCGAGAAAAACGAAACTAATAATACTTCTCTAAGCAAAAGAATGTGCGAGAGAAATTCTAAAGTACATGTCTGTCCGTTGTATATAAGTGTTTAAGGATATATATACAAAGTGTCATACTTTCTATGATGGGATGTGGTTTATAAACTAGATAGTTATGGTTGTTGTTAATCAAATATATACTAATAATCCAAAACCAGTATTCAATGAAAGACCAATTATAGTTTTTCTCATTTGCAATTTATAAAATGTTAATTGCCATTCGCGGTACATTTCTAATGTTAGGAACGTCGACTATATCTAATCTAAGCAAAACGAGTATTATCGGGGCTACTTTTAAATGAGCTATACTATAGTATTTTTCCTGAACCGTGGCAAAAGAAAAGAAAAACAAACAATTCAGAAAGTTTAGAAAAGGCATCTCAAAATTATTCCTGTCATTTTACTGATAACATTTGATCACAAAATACATTTGTTTTGACAAACTTTACGAATACATTTTTTATAACTAACGCCGAAATACTGTATATCTTTTTAACCTTTCCACCGATACATCCTTCAGCATCCTGATCCATCATCTTCTGACATTTTATTCTATTTTAGGGGGATGGATTCTCTATCATTCCTCCTATTGCCTTTTTGCCAGGCGTCGATTCCCATCTCATCGGGAATCTTTTTTCGCACTTTTCTCAATGTTGGCTTCTCGTATAGAGCATCGTCTATTTATGTGGCCCATTCATTACCTATCAATCGTGTTATCAGACCGCCATCGGTCTTTGTCTCTGTAGTCGAGTTAAGGTGGGCAAGAGCGACGTTAAATTCTCTCCCAAATTCAGTCTCCTTTCTACAATACAACGTGATATATGAGAAAGGTTGATGACCATCCATTGGTAGGGACTTTTCAGCGAAACTATTCATCATTTTGTTTTCTAGTTTGTTTTGTTTTTTTTGTTTTCTTTTATTGCGTCTAAGCATCTCTGTGATAAGATTCGTCTGTCAGAAGGTCGGTCGTATCTAACGTTCCAAATGTATATAATATTTTTTTTTAATCAAAAAAAATGGAACGAACGAACACGTTTTATTTCCTATAAATGGTTCTGTTTATAGGCCGGCTTGTGAGCATAAAGTTTCAAATATTACTTTCTTCTATTGGTTACGAGTGCTTTTTAATAAGTATTTTTCTGTCTGTTACGCTTTTTTAAAAATATTTTCTCATGCCTGCCATTTTTAAATTTTAAATACAGTTTTATTGTTTGATACGCTTACGTTTTTATAAGTACTTTATTTCTGTCTGTATTTCAATATTTGTATTTAAGCTTCAAACAGAATTTGACTCCGTTTGTAACGCTTAAGTATCAAAAGTTTTTAACCTGTTTGTAGGACTTTTTTTTACTTATGAGTCACCACTTCTCAAACCTAGAAGGCCACTCGAGGATAAAGTTAATGAATGTAAAGAATTTAGTAGTATAGTAACCGTTAATGGTGTAAATGAGCTAGAGTTTTGTTATTTATGAGGACGGCTCAACAGGAACTTGTTTACATTGGGAATGAAAGCTAATGTGGTGTATTAAACCGGGAAGTAGGCAAACAGACCAGTAGGCGTTTCCATAAATAACAAAATTTTGCCAATTCCACACATCATTTATAATATTTTCTTGAAATTCTTCATTTTTTAACTCACAGTCCTATTACTATTTATCATAATAATATTTTGGATCTAGATTAATGGATGGTGAAAGAAATTGGATGACGTTTCTTGATAAAAAAAAACTAAAAAAAACTTACATGCGTGACGTAGGGATGACGTAATCAGTTTCGATTACAAACAAAGAAAGCCGAATAAAATACATATGAAAGAAAGTAAGCAATGTCTATCTGTCCATGTTAATAATGACTTTCGAAAAATACTGCCTTCTATTGTTATGAATGGCTTTCTAAATAATAACATTATTATTTCAACACGGTCTGTAAACAATACAACAACGAAAAAGCAAACATATTATATATTCAAGCCGTTTGGAAAAACTCGTGACCGTTTGCCAGTGACGGAAGTATTTGGTGGAATTTGCCGTTAATGACGTATGTACTGATATTTTCCTCGGTCTATTGAACTTAGTCTGAAAAAGAGCAAGGTTATAAGTTGAAGGAAAAGAAGCTACTGAAATAAGAAACTGCTTTATAAAAACCTATTCAAAACTGAGAATTGCGAGACCACTAGACAAACAAGTCAACCATGCTGGAAGCAAACACCAAAGCATAGCTCAAACAATTTTGGAGAACACATGCTCTATTAGAATTTGTAGAAGACACTGGGACTAACACCACCACGTCTGTGAGTAGGAGGTTAAAGAGAAGAAGGAGGTGGGTTAATCATATTAGAGATACCTTTCACTAGCTTCTCAAGAGGGCAAATAAGGTAAAATTGACGAGCCCAAATATGACAACAGTTATAGCAATTTTGTAGAGATAGAAAATAGTTTAAGGTGTGAGAAAGTGTTTAGGGCGATAGAAAAGATCCAACTTTTTTCGAAGCAGACGAACAATGAATCTAATATATTTACTCCAATAAAGATGTTTGGAATATGTTAGAAAAAACTTTTTTCAGTTTTAAGAGTTTTTTTGATTTTATATTGAAATCGACTTTTTCAAAGTCTACGACATTTTCTTCAAAGTTGTCTAATTCACTTGAAGTGTTCCCGTCTTATAATTCTTTGTCCGTTTTTTTTTAATTACGCCAAGAAGTTGTTACATTGTGACGAAACTAGACTCCGTTATCGATTTTTTCTTTAAATAATCACTTTTGCAAAGTTATGTTGTAAATGTAAGGTAAGATGCGTGTCTCCCGGCCAAATAAGAATGCGGTGGAGATACAACTGAAATTAATGAAACTAGGATTAAGAACAAAACAACGGGTTTCTACGTCTATTAATACGCAACCGCTATGAATGGAAAGAAAGATAAATAGAGCTCGAATAGATAACGAGAGAGATTATATATAAAACGGTTTCATACGTTTAATTTACATGTTCAGTTTGCAACTTGTAATACTGTTTGAAAAGTTAAAATACGAAAGCTGCGAGCGCATCGCACCGCGGTACCCGTTTTGCACGACTGACTCACGACGGCTGTATTTCCTGGCTGTCATATTAACGCCTGCCTTCAGCAAATACTGCATCAACCATTAGTCAATTATTCTTTCGACTTTGTATATATGCTAAATTATTTCGTAAGTGTTTATTCAAACGCAAATTCATGAATACTATTTAAAAGAATCATTCCATTAACTTCACAGTTAAATTTCTTATTCAATAGAAACACACCGAACAGAGAACTTACAAGTGTATTTAGCTCTTGGCGATTCAATCCATTCATTCAAGTGATGTCATGCCCGGTAAAAGCATGAGCGGCCTTGCCTCCTGATCACCCTTGGGGCATTCATGAATTCACTGTTGCTCACCATTTCTGATATTGCCCAGGTGTTCAGGCTTTCAATGTATGTGCCTCGCTGTCGTCCCCTGCTTCTTCTATCCATGATCTTTCCTGTCAAACTAATCTGTTCTTTTCTACTTTTTCTCTAGACGTGGCACATCAACCTCAAGTGTTTTATTTTTTTCGTACTGCTCTCATTAGAGACTTTTCTGTGTTTGCCATTTCTAATAACTCTAGACCTGTTCTTTTTGGGGAAATAACAAACTGTTATGTAGGAAAATAAAATTAATAGATATCACACTGAATACCCAAGAATGAGTGTCATTTCTTTTTATATATATATATATATATATATATATATATATATATATATATATATATATATATATACTAGCAGTTCAGCCTGGCTCTGCGTGGGGTCTATGTGCTGTTCATAACTTTATGTTCATATATATTGACAAGTTTTACTCATGTCCAAGTAACTTAGGTCTAAAATGTCTAGTGTTTAGACCCAAAAATGGAGAAGGAGAGTGCTAAAGTCATCCAAAGTCAACTATTTGAACCTTGGCCTCGCTGCAGCTAAATTTTAGCTAAAAACTGATTAAAAATCTTGCTGCATTTCTGATTACCTTTCATGTAAAAATGTAAAATTTACAAATGTTTAGACTCAAACTTGGCTGAATAGTTTGCTAGAGGCCGCAAGGATAAAATCTTTTAAACTTTGGCCTCTTGGGAGACAAATTATGGGCAAAAAACTATTTAAAAGCTTGCCCAATGTTGAATACCATTTATATAAGATTCCAAATGTTTAGAGTATATAATTGGCTGAGTAATTTGGCAGAGACCGCAGAGATATTTATTTTTTACTTTGACCCCAATTTTTACTCATTAACATTTATTGTTATGGGCTACAAACTGAGTTCAAAAGTTTGATCCATGTTCAACGAGCCTACAACTCAAATTACAAATTTTTAGACCCAAAATTGGTAGAGGAGTTTAGTAACATCTTCAAAGGTAAAGTCGTTGAACTATGACCTCTTAATAGCAAAATTTCTAACCGAAAACAGATTAAAAAGGTTTTTCCAAATCGCAATACTCTTTTATGTCAAATCTCTAGTCTGTAGACTGAAAATTTACTGAGTAGTTTGGTAGGGACATATACACACACAGACACACACATGCACACACAGATAAGTTCACATTTATATATATATAGTTATGAACAGTACATAGGTCCCGAGCAAAGCTGGACTTAACTGCTAATATTTATATATATATATATATATATATATATATATATATATATATATATATATTAGCAGTTAAGTCCAGCTTTGCAAAGCTGGACTTAACTGCTAATATATATATATATATATATATATATATATATATATATATATATATATATATATTAGCAGTTAAGTCCAGCTTTGCTCGGGACCTATGTACTGTTCATAACTTTATGTGGCTATGTTTATATATATATATATATATATATATATATATATATATATATATATATATATATATATATAAGTTTGACTCAATCAAAGTAACCTACACCTAAAGGTTCGAGTTTTTTGGCTGAGGAGTTTTGTAGGTTTTGCAAAGGTCAACTTTTTCAACTTTAATTTCTTGGCAGCCAAATATTCGTCAAAAAACTCATTAAAAAGCATACAGCATGTCTGAATAGGCTTTATGTAAAATGTCAAATATTTACAGCCAAAATTTGATGAATAGTTTGCTAGAGACCGCAAAACTGAAATCTTTGGAACTTTGATCCGTTGGCCGCCAAATATTCAACTAAAAACCGATTAAAAAGTGTGCTATATTTATGAATACACTTTGTGTAAATTTCGAAATGTTTCGACCAAAAATTGGCTAAGAGGTTAATTTTTTAAACTTTGATCCCAATTTTCTCCTTAATATTTTTTTGTTTTGTGCTTAAATCCAATCAAAATGTTGATCCATTTCCAAGGAACCTACATCTCAAAGTTCAAGTATGTATCTAGTTAACAGTTTTAAATATATGTGTTAAAACCTATTACTTATGTACAGAGAGGAACGTTTCTGATATATCTTCACGTAATTATACCGCATCACACAAGATTCACCGCACAAAGAATGAAGCAGTCGATAGACCCCTCCTTCAAATACATGGTTGTCAAAATTAAGACAAATTTAGGCCAACATTTTTGTAAAAGGTCGAGGGAATAAAAGTTCGAAAATAAAACCCTGCTTGACAGCTATCATCAATTTATCACCGACAATAATTTCGAATGTCAGAAAGGCGAACTGCAAATAAACAAGACTAACATATTAACTGATTGATTAGTTATTAAATTCGTACGAAAATTATCGATGAACTCAGAGCGAGCTCATCGTCATTTTATATTTATTAAATTGATTAAAATTCTGCTGTCAACAATTAAATCCAAACATTCCGTTCCACATCTTTCTAGATCAGAGGTTTTCAGCCAGGGATAACTTATATAGTTAACGGTAAATCGCATAAATATATTTAATTGTTATACTCTTAAATTTTTAAAGAATTTGAGTCTAATAACCAGAGGTGATAAATCAGTAAACTGAGAGAGAGACAAGGAGAGAAAGGGAGATTTAGAGAGAGAGAGAGATAGTTAGAGAGAGAGAGAAAGCGAGGGAGTGAGAGAAAGAGAGATAGTATCTGATGAGTAAAAAGTAATTATTGGTCCTCCAACAAAGTAGAGTGGACCTGTAAATTTACCATTGTCCGTTCGTCCGTTCGTCTGTCCGCACTTTTCTCAATAACTACCTCTTGGAGTTTTTTTTTAAATTTTGCACAAACATTAAACATGATATAGATAAACAAGTAACAGAACTGATTATCCGGGAAAACGCCGGTTGCACCCCCCTAGGGGTTCCTTTCGGGTTAAAATAGCTAAAATTGACACCCTTGTGCATATTAAAAAAAAAATGATGCCTTGGATTTTTACAAAACTTTCTGAAAAGTTGGAACTAACTGATTTCTGTATACTTTTGTTTGTCTATACTTCGCTATAACTCTTGGGTGTGCCGCAGGGGCTCTTTTAAGGCTAATAAAAACACTCTATTTTGGGGACTATTTTCCATATTTTCCAACATTTTCTGTGTATGTCTATTTAGCAGTTTTGCATAGTTCTTAACTCAAATTTAAATATATTAAGGCATTGCGGCCTTGCGGGGCTAAATGGTGGGGGGATGGACTTATTTCTTTTTTTTCTGCATGACACATAAACGCAAACCTCAAAGTTACCAAAGTAAATACAGTATACAACATGTATTGCGAATTGGTATTTATGAGAATAGGATATATATTAGCACGAAGAGTGAAATGGCTAGAAGTATGACTTCCCAGGGCGAAACGTATTTATACTCTAATACGATTCAATGATTCCGTGTTAATGTGACTTATAGACAGAATGCTCATCATACTTACGTGCGGCAGACTGACAACAATTCTGTAGTATTTTAAACTTAAAAATGAGTGCATACGCGAAAGACGAACGGCGCTTCCTATAAACATTCGACTATGCACATAAAAATGTCACTTTCAAAAATAACAATATATGCACTAAGTGCATTCAGAATGGATTACAACGAGCGTATTGCTAAGTAAAGGGCAATGAATACAAAACATGTTTTTGACGGAAGGATATTTGTCGTGTCTTATGGTTTAAATGCAAATATGTGTATAATCCATTAATATAGTTTTAGTCGAAAATGTGTTTTTATGATCGAAGTCAAGATTCTCTATTTTAGAAAAAAAACTTTATCGCATTTTCTTTCGCTAATACGAAATACGGAAAAAATACGAATGTTATAATTTTATACGTATACGAGTTGTTTTTCACTGGTAACAGGAAATAACCAGGGGTGATTTCTCCTGAACAGGATATAACCAGGCGTAATCTCCCCCGGACAGGAAGTAATCAGTGGTGATTTTCCCTGATGGCTATGGATAGCAGAGAAATAGAAGCAGCCATTTGCTTTTGTAAAGAGCTACAAGGACACATTTTACCACTTTACAATTTTTTTCATAATTCCATAACAGAACTAACGTCAAGAACTGTTACTTATTATTCCCATTAGGATCTTTCGAGTTTAATATCAGCTTCACTACTTTCTCTTTTTAGCTCTCTTGATTTAATCATTATTCAAGCAGAAAGGCCGACGTTCCTCGGGATTAAATATGATCAATGACTGTTACATAGTTCAATATTTTTATTGTCATTGGAATCGGTAAAATCGCATATTATTTTCAACCACCAGACAATCACACGTATTGTCATGTAATATAAAATCACAAACACGAAAGATAATAATAAATATTTACATATATAGTGGTTATATGGCAGACACGTTTTTGTGCTCGTTGCCCACTTTGCATCGACGACGGGGTTCGAACCTGGACTAGCACAAACACAACTTCAAAAGGAAAGAAAGACAATAAGAGCCCAAGAATGTTTAACAAAAAAGAGAAGAAAAAATAAATTATTATAAGTCCATTTTAAGTAGAAAATATGAGAGGAAAATAAAGAGATTACCACAAAAAAAAGTAAAGAAATAAGGGTCCGAAAATAATGTACATGGAAAAAAATGATTTAAAAAAAGGTTAAATTGGTCGGGTCGATATTTCACGAATTTGTTGTCATAAAAATGATTTGTATTTGCTGTTATGATAGTGAAATATACGTTTGTTTGGCGTCAGAGGAGATATGAACCTTTGATTTTTTTTTTAAAGAAAAGAACTGTCCAGCAATGTATTAATAATTTGGAACAGCCTTTTTGTTTTGGGGTTATTTTATAGTTAAAGACTACGAGTTGTTCAATTGTTGTTTGTTAATGTAGGAAAAGTCATTATACTTTTAATGGTAAACAAAATTAAAATTGTTGACTGTAATGCATGTATAATGTATTGATGATTTTGATGTTTTGTTCCTCTGAGTTTTTTCAACGCATTTTACAATAATGTAGAGAGTAAAGCCAGTTTAATTAAACGGATGGACAACATATAATTTAAAATGTTAGAAGGATAACGGAATCATACCTAAGTAGACGGTAAACTATATTATTATTTCAAGATTGTTTTATGATACTTATAGTAATGAGTCTATATGTGTGTGTTTTAGAGTGTTAGCCGGACTAACTAGAGTGTAGAGATCACGTGAACCAGAGTGTAAAGTCAGTTTCAACGATAAGGATCCGTTTCCGTAGAATATGAGCCTAAGAGCTGGTAGCAGTAATCGACTTTGGGGGACAGAGAGAAATGCTTCCCAACACCACGTAAGAAGCGTATGGTTATGATAGCAAACGGAGTCATTATGTTGTAAATCACTCGGGAGGGGGGGAAGAAACGAGTGAATAAGATAGGAAGGATGATAGTACGTAACAATCCAATACGCGTAATGTGGGCGCAAACGGAAATTATAGGAAAATAAGCTTCCATATTAAGTCTTTCTGGTGAGTATATATGTGGGATGATCCTAGTTTTGTACTATGGAGCACAACTCCGGAAACGTAGATTTAGACATAAAACAGGTGAAGCATGTATGGTCCCCGGTGAATGCACAGTGAACGAGGCATAAAAAATTACTAAATTCAGCATTTGCGCCCCCCCCCCCCATTTAGCCCAAGAATCCCCAGAGGAGCTCAAATCCTGGTGAAAATCCCTGCGAATTGACAGTTAAGGGTTTAGGAAACGCTTTTTTTTTCAGTTCAGCGCAAACGAGTCTTTGTAGAAGGGAAAGTGAATGATGACAATAAAATGTATATTGTGTAAATTGGGGAGGAGTGATCATTGAAAATATTGTAGGCAGGAGTTTTTTCTGTTTGATCCACAAACATAAAGTAAATAAATGAAATGTTAATGATGAGGACGATGGCTAAGGAAAACCAGAGGTGTAAGTTTTAGTTAGACTATATAAAAAAAGATTGCTAGAGAAGCCATTAGACTGGAAATCGAGTTTTGTAAAAAAAGCAAAAGGGGTTTCTGTTTACTATAGCAAAAAGGATGACAGAAAAGTCAAACAAACATTGGCCGTAGGGAATAGTATCTACAACTAGCCGATATCATGAGGCGTGGAAAGGGATTCCATACTAAATAAAATAAGGCATCGTTCAACTGGTGACGACTGACCAGAGAAAAATAATAGTAATGGATCTCATTTTTTCTAAGCCGGCGAAGTGTGACAAATCTAGATGCTGATGATAAAGAACAATATGACACGAAAGTTTTGTTAAAAGTCCAAAACGATTTTAGAAAATGGCACAGATCTTTGCAAATGGTAATGAATAGGTGTGTTATTATTTGTACTACCGAGCGTCGTCGAGTCAAAGTAGGAAGTAGATTATTAAATATTGTATATAGATATAATACGGCATAACCACGTTGACACACCGGTTCAGCAACATTGAATTTGATCAGTACTAAATGGGTGACCATTTGGGACTTCCAGGTGATTTATGTGCCATCCGCTTATCTCGGTATTGTTTTCAGCCGTCCAGGATTTCTCGTTGCAACGGGACTCAAACAATTCCGATTTAAAAGTGCGGTTGGTTATTGCCCAACCCTTGTCTCACAATTACAAGCGCAGCTGCCACTACAGGGGTATTCTTTGTCTTTCGAGACTGAACGGAGCCATTGTTATAGAGATGTAGATATTAGAAAATAGGAAACATTAAGAGAACATATTTAAATAACACAAAACAATGTTTTAGGTTAAGATTAGAATTTAATATTTAAACGAGAAAAATAGTTAAATCAATAAAATGTTGCAGATTTGTATATAATGAATATTAGAGTTATGGTTTCAGTAAAATACGACATCATTTAGAATAACAATAAGATTGACCTGTAACGCCGAAGAGTTGAACAAACAAAAGGGTATAATTAATTATTTGTTTGCAGACAGTTATCCTCATCTTTGTAATTGTTGTTTCAAAAAGTTCCGGACAACTATCCGGCTGGCGTTGCCCATTCGGTTAACCGCGACGGGATAGGACTGCTTAATCTCTTAACTGTATCCTCAGTCATTACTGGCTCCAATAGTTGCCGTCTCATCAGGTTTTGGCCAACTGATTCTTTGGCCGGCTTTGAGTAGGGTTGAAACCGTTATCTTCAGACGATTCTTACCTTGAACAGTAGAGATTCAACGTCTCTATTCACTGCACTTGGGGCCACGAAGGGCGATCAACGTTGGGTTTCTGATCTTATAAATCCACGTTTTTTGTTATCTGATCCTGTATTGTACGGTGTGTGCCGAATAGTATATATTTAATTATTGGAATTCTTTGAGATGAGCTATTTGTATATTTATAAATTAGGGGATTTTTATCCCCATCTTTATAGTTGTTGATTGACCCGTGGTGCGGTGGAAAGAGATGTTGAAAGGCTACGGTTCAAGTTGAGCATGGTCTGAAGATAGCGGTTTCAATCCTACCCCAGCCGGCCAGAGGATTCGTTGGCCAAAACAAAAAAAAAACGTGCTGAGACAACAATAACTGTGGAATAGAGTAATTACTGACAGTTCCGGTTAAAGACTCAAATTCCTATCTCCTCGCAGATAACGATCTTACGGATGCCAGAGGGTAAGTTAGCTGAAACGTCTTGAAAAAACAACAATAACGGTGAGGATAACAATCCGCAAAAAAAATAAATAAATATATAAATTTCTCATCTCCAAGAATTCTAATAATAAAATAAATAAGCAAAAGAGTAGTTTTATATACACGTTATTGAGTAGGACAGTTCGTTATAGAAAAACAGGCAGTTGCTCGAGGACAGAGTCAATCTCTTGAGATGAACAGAAAGTAGCCGGACAGAGGGTGGGTGGATATGGAAGAAACACTAGAGAAAAATGCGCTAACTATAGGAATAGGAATACATTCAGAGAAACAGTTTATTTCAAGGCTTACGTACTTTACAGTAACAAATTGGAGCCGAATGAATGGTGACTTGTTCTCTGCTAAGTAGAGAACGCTGTTTGTTCGTCACGTTGGAACTATATCTGTGTGTGTAATGCATATGTGAAAAAAGGCACACACACAACGACACAACAAATAATATGCACACCTATTGACACGATCATAAACCCTAGAGACAGGTGCAGATAAGACAAGTAAACGTATGTATATATATATATATATATATATATATATATATATATATATAATATATATATATATATTGTAAGTTATAAAATATATATGGCGACTAAGCTACACTGAATATTCCGCGTTTTATCCACTCTAGGACTCTTCAGGCTTATGCGCGAATTTTGTGGTTGTCTGTTGTTTTCATATACGCATCTTCTATTAAGATTTTAGTTAGCCAATCAGCTTTCTAGTATCCACCACGTTCTTCCTATCAGCCAATGAACATGCACTTACCGGACAAAGGCCTATTTGACCTCTGGTTGACTTGTTCCTTGTGTGTGCTCTATTTAGCCTGGATATCTAGTTTATTCAGCTGTTTTAAATCTAGATTAGGTTTTTATGCTTGTTTATATATATATATATATATATATATATGTACATATATACATACACTTATATATATATATATATATACATATATGTGTGATAGTTTATGTATATTTATGTTTATTTAATTTATTTATTTGTTTATTTTCTATTGTTTTTGTTAGTTTTAAAACTATTTTGTATCGCTATCCTAGAGTAAATTTTATCTTGTGAACACAGTTGTTCGCTGTTTCTCTTCTACAGTTTAATAGATGTTGGGGTTCTTTAAAGTACAGGATAGCAAATTTTCCATGAAGGCATAATCTACATGGGTCCTCTAGGTATCTACACGTGATAGCTTGTCTTATTATTTTCGCTTCCGACTACCGGCGAATGTCCGCTTTCCGTGATTTCCCAGTATTTATTTGCTAGCGTTGTTTTCATACGATGTTTTTTTATTGTTGAATGTACTTTTATGGTCATAATATCGAGTTCTAAAGTTATACTTAGCCCCTGAAACAGTTGAGCACTCTCAAAATATTTATTTCACCACATTAAAAATAGATATGGAAAGAGTTAATTTCGAAACGTCGCTAAAGAACATCCCCACACCTAGCAAGCATAGCTATATTATTAAATTAATTCAAAAAACAGATGAACTAATACGCCGAATGCGATGGCGAGCAAATTTCTTCCTTAAAAATGAAAACGTAAACCAAAAAATATCACATGGGTTAAAACCCTTAAACATGCAAAAACAGTAGATCTTTTGATAAACTTTGAAAATGACCTTTTAAACGTAATTAAAAACTTAGAATTCCACAATTAACCTAACAATTTCCAACTGAAACTACACAGAATCGTTAGAAACATAAACAACTCTAATAAAATCTTTGTAAAAGCAGATAAAACTAGAAACTTTTATAAAATAGATAAACAAGAATATAACAAACTAATCTCAGAAAACATTATTAAAAAACTACAAAAAACTAGATACAAGCGAATGCGACTACATAGATATAATAAATATCGAAAGTAAACAAATTACCGATAAATTAAAAATTAACGATAAAGTTGGCAAATTGATAGAGAGGCATACATTTTGTTTAAAGACCGCAAATGGGACTTTTATAATAATCCCAACACCCGCTTTATAAACCCAACTAAACGAGAAATAGGTAGAATTAGCAAAACAATACTTTCTAGAGTAAACAGACAAATCAAAAAAGATCTAGAATTAAACCAGTGGGTAAATACTGCCGAAGCAATCACCTTGTTTAAAAATATAGAAAACATGTACGTTTATACAGTTCGACATCATAGACTTCTATCCCTAGATATCCGAAGAACTTTTTAACATTGCCCTAGAATTTGCCGAAGCATTCACTGATATATCCTCGGAAAAAATCAGCATCATTAAAAAATGTAGAAAATCAGTTCTAATAAATCGTAATAACCAATGGATAAAAACTAAAATGACAAATTCGTGTGATTTGGCGATGGGTGCCAGGGATTCTGCAGATGCATCAGACCTTGCTGGATTATTCATTCTATATACCCTCTCAAGCATATTTGATACTACGGATATCGGCCTATATAGAGATGACGGACTAGCTATAATAAAAGACTCCAACAAAGTCAAGGGAGATAACTTTAAGAAAATCATACACAAGGAAATGAAAAAATTAGGCCTAAAAGCAGACGTATCAGCTAACATAAAAATAACACACTTCTGGACGTCACGTTAAATTTAGATAAAAGCACATATGAACCCTACTTAAAAGATAACGCTAATCAAATATACGTAAACCCTAAGTCCAATCACCCACCATCAATTATAATACAGATTCCTAACTCGATCGTAAGTAGACTCAGCAATAAGTCAAGCGATGAAAATGCATTTAACAGGTCAACCAATATCTATGAAACAGCCCGAAAAAATAGTGGATACAAAAATATCGATATCAAATATAAGCAACAAAACATCAACAACCATAATAAAATAAAAATAGAAGAAAAAGAACTATAATTTGGTATACGGCCCCATACAATCAAATATTAAAAACAAAACTTGGAAAGAAATCTCAAGATCTTATTGAAAAACACTTTCCCGCAACCAACCCCTTACACCATATTTTCAATAAAAATACCTTAAAGTTATCCTACATCTGCTGCGAAAATTTAGAGATGATAATTAAAACACATAATAATAAAATATTAAAAAACAACATTGTAAACATCAACAAAATAAACAATAAAAAGTAGACACCATGATAAAAATAAAACTAACACCAGCAGAAATAATAATAATAATAATAATAATAATAATAATAATAATAATAATAATAATAATAATAATAATAATAATAAACCAACCCCGGACAACAACAACCATACTAGAAATACAAATAAAAATACTAATAACGAACAAGATAAATGCAATTGTAGACACCGTACACTTTGTCCCCTTCAAAATAAATGTCTAACCAAAAACGTAGTTTACCAGGTCACAATATTTGCGAAAGAAACCCCGAATAACAAGAAATATTACGTAGGTATGATTTCCTTAGATTTCAAAACTCGATATTATGACCACAAAAGTACATTCAACACCCTATGAAAACAACGCTAGCAAATAAATACTGGGAACTCAAGGAAAGCGGACATTCGCCAGTAGTCGAATGGAAAATAATAAGACAAGCTACCACTTGTATGAAGCTAGAGGACCCATGTATGTACATATATATATATATATAAACTAACATAAAAAACTAACCTAGATTTAAAACAGGTCAAGACACTAGATATCCAGGCTAAATAGAGCACACGAAAAGGAACAAGACAACCAGAGGTCAAATAGGCCTTTGTCCGGTAAGTGCATGTTCATTGGCTGATAGGAAGAACGTGGTGAATACTAGAAAGCTGATTGGCTAACTAAAATCTTAATAGAAGATGCGTATATGAAAACAACAGACAACCACAAAATTCGCGCATAAGCCTGAAGAGTCCTAGAGTGGATAAAACGCGGAATATTCAGTGTAGCTAAATCGCCATATATATTTTATAACTTACTAACTAGCTCTACCTACGTATTGAGCACTTTTTGAAGTAAATACTTAAATTTTATACTTTCGTATATTAATTTTATGTGAGTAAATGAAGTAGTTATATATATATATATATATATATATATATATATATATATATATATATATATATATATATATATACTGTTACATAAGCCGAACATAACAGGTATAACGATTTGGGGTATATATACATATACACAAACATATTTATCTATCTATCTATCTATCTATCTATCTATATATATATATATATGTATGTGTGTGTATATCTTTCTCAATCTGTCTCTCTCTTTCTCTCTCTCTCTCTCTCTATTTTTATATATATATGTATGTATATATATATATATATATATATATATATATATATATATATATATATATATATATATATTATATATATATATATGATTGCTTCATCTTTCTAGATGATCGCCGGCACATTGAGTTCTCCCAATCTCGTCGTCCATTCCATCTCAGATTACTCTGCACAATTGCCGCAGAGTTGTACCTCTTGAAGCAGATGTGACATACAAATTGATATTATATATATTGAGCAATTTCCATCGAGTCGACTTCCTCTGGAGGTTAAAGGGTATCCTATGAACAATTACATGTCTTCTCAAACCAGCAGTAGGCCTGCAAACTTTGCTGCATATTACAGATTGTTTGGTTCGGACTAATAGGTGCAATGTTGACCTGAACAGGAGTTTTGTGCGACTTAAGGTGGTTGATTTAGCCAGCTTTTTACAAAAGCACTTGTTCACAAGTACCGCATTTCCAGCTCTGTGTCATGGTTAACACCATCAATAAAACCTTTACGAAGCTCTCGATTCAGATTGATGTGGGCCTGCATTCTTTTCTCTAGATTATCACAACTTTTACGTACAAGCTTTCGCCACTTCAGCCTTTGCATTATAAGTTCTTCCCATGTGTCGATATCGATTTGTAAGACTTTCAAATTATTCTTTATAGAGTCTTTGAACCTCTTCCTAGCTTGTGTTGAGGCCGCTTTCCATTTTCCAGCTCCACGTAAAAAAATTGTTTTGAAAGCCTACAATCTTTCATTCGAACTAAGTGGTCCACCCAATGCATGTGCGATCTGATTACAAGATTTTCAACACTAGAGCAACATGCTCTCACAAGAACTTCAGTATCAGGTACTTGTGCTTGCCACTGTATGTTTAAGATACGTCTCAAGCATTATTTGTGAAATCGTTCAAGCCATTTAATGCCTTTTTTATGCAATGTCCATGTCTTTGTCTTTGCTGAATACAATTGTGTGGTTAGCACACAGGTCTTGTAAACGCAGATCTTAATCCTTTCTGTGATCTATTCTCGAACTTTCCAAAAACTACGGATGCCTTCTGAATTCGTCTGCGGATTTCAGTGCCGAGACAGCCATCCCTCGACAGAGAACTACCAAGGTAGACAAATTAATAAACTACTCCTAGTCTAGCACCACAGACCATGATGCTCGGCTCCACGTATGACTGGCCCAGTGCAGGAGTGAACATCATCTTTGTTTTAGACAGACTGATCATCAGACCAAAGGTAGTGCAGGAGTAAGCAAAGCTACCTATTATATGCTGCATATCAGTCTTAGTGTCCGACAATAAACAGCATCGTCTGCATACAGTAACTCCTTGAGTAAGGCATGATGCATCTTGGTTCTGATATTAAATCTTTGAAGATTAAAAATGCAACCTGTGGTTAGAAACTTTCACATGACACCCTTATCGCAATTCCGAGACGCATGAGTAGCAAAACATATAGAGAAAAGAGTAGGGGCAGGAATATCACCTTGTTTGACATCATTGTCAACTGGGATTTCATCAGACAATTTTCCGTTTAGCGAGACTCGAGCTTTCATGCCCTGTGCAGTTCATTGAATATTCTAACAAAAGTTGGAGGGCACCCTACTTTCTCTAAGATCAACCAGAGAGCATCCCTGTTGACGATGTCAAATGTTTTGGTTAGATCAACAAACACTTGATATCTGTTGTTCAATGGATTTCTCCTGAACTGGCCTGGCTGAACAAAATCATATCTATAGTGTTTTGTGACTCTTAAATAGCATTATGACGAACATCCTCCAGTAACCAGTTTAATAGAAGTCGTGAGAGAACTTTCTCAGCAACTACTAAAATCGTGATCCGACGGTAGTGGTCAAAAACATTCTTCTTTCCTTTTCCTTTAAACAGGGCCACCGGGATACCATAAATCCAATCCTGTAGAACAGAGCACCTTCGCAGATTTACTCAACAAAACGAAGGATAGCATTAGCAAAATTTACACCTTCAATCTAAAGAAGTTCCACCGGAACACCATCCAAACCGGGTGCCTTGTTACCGCTGACTTGTGCGATAGCCAACTGCCCTTCAAACCGACTAGGCAAACGATCCATTCTGAATATGATATCACATTGTGTTGGCTATCAATTGCATCAGCATCTCTTACTGAGGGATTGTGAAATACATGAGTAAAGTGCTCTTGCACTGTTTTCAAGATATTTTCTGGATCCCTTATTACAACAGAACAATCCTTCGACATCAGGCGAGATATTGAAGAGGAAGGAGAACCATATACTTTGCGCAGGAGTCCATAAAATCCCTTCGAATTCTTTGTGTCAAATGCATTTTGGATCTGCTCTGTTATATTCATCTAGCGTTGGTTTTTCATTTTTCTTAACTCGCTTTGCAATATATATTTGGACGAAACTAACAGTAATGGGCCTGTATTATCGTGTGCTTTTATGTGATTAACAAGACTTGCTTTAGACAATAGATCCCGATGACACACCTCACAGATCCAAAGATTTCCATGATTGGGCGGCAAGGTTTGGCGTTTCTTGCATGCTCCTTTGAGGTTGGCTCGGTCTATCCTGGCTGCTTTAAAGTTTTCTGCGCCCATGTATATCAGTGCATTCACTGCTTGCGATCATATGTCAGGGACTGTCAACAGTAACATGAAAGCTCACCATACTCTCTTTGATGCTACCACGAAAACGTTTTTTGGGTTTGTGCTGGGGTCTTTTGCCAATGAGATTACCATAGAACAACTGCTTTGGGATCGATAGACATCAAGCCGGAGAAGATGATCTGTCCAACGCATCTGGTTCTTAATAACAATGGTAGTAATACTGGTTGTTTTTGCCTTATTTAAGATACATGTGTCAAGGAGAAAGCTATCCCGCTTTAAACCAAGAATGTGTCTAAGGCAATGCTGATGAAACCTCTCGAGCAGTTCTATATGTGACCGGTGTTTCAGAGGCATAGAGTAGGATGGCACTACACATGTTTGATATACAGAGATTTTTGTTGTTAAAGTTAGATCACCGCCAGACCAGACTATCTTGTAACCTTCCAAATGCGTCGGATGCTTTCCGATTCTCTGTCTTATTTCCGTATCAAGGGTACCATAAATTGGTAAGGTACTACTAAGGTAGACAAAATTTTAACGACTTCAAGGTGCTATCAACAGACGAATATATCAGGTTCCGTATACAGATCATAAGGTGCGGGAGTGTACATGGTCAGTCCGAAGCAGGTACAAGCATTCCTAAAGAGATCCATCATACATAAATTATATAAACACATAAAGAGTTTCGTTAATTATACGATATATGGCGATTAAGAATATATACACTCGCTATGTAGACAATCAGTATAACGATTTTCTAGCGCAGTAGGGGGTTACTATCTTTTTAGCAAACGTACTGGCAATATCCTCAATGTATTTGTTCCAATATATGAAACTTATGAATCTTAAGACGGGTATCTTAAACCGTTCTCTTAGATAAGGTGTTATTAATCATAGCAATCGGGGGTGTAGCAGTTTTCTTGTAATTGTTAAACGAAATAAACTCAGTCTCTGTGCATTAAATATGGTTATGCATTTTCCTTACTAATCCGCTACGAAACGGGGAGATCATTTTTTAAGGTCGCAGTCATTTGATATGTGTACATTCATTATTTCCCCGTGTCTGTTATAGAACATCAATGATCAGTAAATATACCTGCTCATTTGTATGGTTTCTCTCATTTGGAGACAATGTTGTTATTTACTTATAAAACTTCTCCAGCGTTGATATGTAGCAAGTAAATAATTCGTATTCAAAGTTTAACAATTTTACGATTTCCTATAGAAACAACTGACAATTTCATAGCAGCTTATCTGGTTACCCAATATATGCAATCATTAATATTGCATATTTGTCAGTCTACTTCGTTTGTAATACATTCTGTTCTCATGAATACTTTATAGCTGACTTTTCTTCTGTTTTCAGTTTATCAAGATATACATTTTCTAACTAATCTATCTTACAGGTTTGAAAAAAAAAACAGAAAAAATCGATCAGAATAAAACAACGCATTACACAATTATTCGGCAAGAAAATTTCTTTATGTGAATATAGTTTAAGCTCCGTAATTTAGATAGGATCAAAGTAGAGTAACTGTTCTGAATATTTTTTTATTTTTTTCTTCTTCCAATGAAGTGGGAATCATTCTAAAGCGAACGCTTTTCAATTTATGATTTTTTTTATTAGTGAGCTGTATTTTTCTTTACCTGTGCTCTCATAGACGTTAAATTAAAAAAAATATATTGTCCTCATAAAACAGTAATACTATGTGTCAACTGTTTAACTAACCTTGAAAACTAGGTGTTCTTACTCAGTATTTCTCAAACTTATTTAGAATACTTATTCTTTTTCACCTAAATCGACTGAAACTCGCTCACAGTTCAATAATATATAAATATAAAACTATTACTGTCAGCCATTAAACGCTTATGAAATACACCGATCTTTGCATTATCAAATTAAAATCATAAAAACGCCAGTCTGATACCAATGAATACAAAACAAAATATTGTTTGCTTAAACATCATCTGTGTAATAAATTGCGAACAGACGGGCTTACCTGACAAACGCTCGAGGTGTGCACTCTGCAAAGCGGGCACGTCCAAAGAAAAATGGCAAGATGGCGGCGGCCGGTTAATATTGCCAAGTAATCACGCAAAATCTCGTGTTCTCTCGCACACACGAGAGTTCAGCTTAGCATAAAAACGGGTCACTGTGAGCAAGAAGGGAGAAAGAAAAACGTAGTCGAGACAAAGACGACGCTTCTGACGACTGAGAAGAAAAAAGAAGAAAAAGAGCAAGAAGTAGAAGAGGAAGAAGAGAACGATACATGAGAAGACGAGGTGTGTGCGGTTTTGAGTAAATCGAAACAGACAGAAAAAAAACTCTGATTACAAGCTATTTCGGCGTTGGTATGGAGAAATTTGACATCAGATTAATTCCGGAATTCGATGGCTCCCCCACTGGTCCCTCGGTGGTCGAATGGCTGGAAAAGGCTGAGCGCGTTTGCCGGTTGTGCAAGATTAAAGACCCAGCTATGGTTATCCCATTGAGACTCACTAAAGGGGCTTATGCCGTGTACCAGCAGCTAGGGGAGGATCCGACCATGGAGCAGATTACACAAGCGCTATACGGGGCATTTGGTACAGACCCTTTTGTCGCCTGGAGGCAGTTTTCCGAACGCCGACTTGGGCCGGGGGAGACAGTGGATGTCTACATGGCCGACTTGAAAAAGCTTGCCATTCCCTTCGACGGTGTTAGTGGTCGATGGGGGGCTGCTAGAATATGACCTTCTCCTTGGAATGGACGCTATCACACAGCTAGGCGGAATTACTGTGAACGGCGCCGGTGATATGAGCTTCTCTCGACCAAACAAACAAATGTGTGCAGCAATCACTATCGATGAGCCCGACTTCCATGCAGAATACGATAAGGGCACAAACACTTGGACAGAGTCCTGGAAATGGGCAGGCGACCAGCCACCAGTGTCATTGCGGAATCGACTTACAGAGTACCCCCCTCCTGCGTGGCTTAGGGCGCAGTACGAGGCAGAACTTCAAGTGTGGCTGGATAATGGCTGGTTAGTTCCATACCCAGAGGATGAGCTCGGGCCCCCGCGGGGGCTAATTCCCCTGATGGCTGTCAGACAAGAGAACAAGCAGAAAGTTCGACCTGTTCTTGATTACCGGGAACTTAATGAATACGTTAACCCACACACTGCGGGGGCTGATGTCTGTGCTCATAAACTACGGGAGTGGCGGCGGCAGGGTGCGGAAGCAGCCATACTGGACTTGCGAAGAGCGTACTTGCAAATACGCATTGAGAAATCACTGTGGCCGTTCCAGACGGTGGTGATCAAAGGAACTCGCTATTGCTTGACCAGGCTAGGATTCGGCCTGAATGTAGCCCCTAACATCATGACAGCAATCATGCAGGCGATCCGGCGTCAAGATGAAGCGGTGCAACATGCGACATCGTCGTATATAGACGGCATTTTTGTCAATGAGAGCCTCCTGTCTGCCCAGGCGGTCAAAGAACACTTCGAGCACTTAGGATTGTCGTGCAAGGAGCCGGGGCGGCTACAGGACGGGGCGAAAGTGCTAGGACTGCAGGTGAGCGGAAGTGCAGATGGCCTTCAATGGGGAAGGAGTGGTGAAATCCCGGAAATCCCATCTACCATCACACGTCGGAGCACGTTTTCCATTTGCGGAAAATTGGTGGGTCACTTCCCTGTGTGTGGGTGGCTCCGAGTGGCTGTAGCGGCCATAAAGCGACGGGCAACTTCTATGTAAACTGGATGGGACGATGAGGTGCATGATCCTGCCCTGCGAAGCATGCTGGTGGAAGTTGTGGCCAGAGTGACCAATGATGACCCTGTACGGGGGAGCTGGTGCGTCGATGGGAGTGAATTTACAGTTTGGGTAGACGCCAGCTCACTTGCCCTTGGCGTTGCTCTGGCGGTCAACGGAAGGATAATAGAAGATGCCTGCTGGCTTCGGCCGGAGAATGACGCCAAGCATATAAACCTAGCTGAACTCGATGCTACACTGAAAGGAGTCAATCTAGCGCTTCAGTGGCAGGCTAGAATCCTTCACATCATCACGGATTCCACGTGTGTGCATCGGTGGATGACCAATGCCTTGAACGGAAAAGCACGTCTGACAACGAAGGCGTCGGCCGAAATGTTGATCCGGAGGCGGCTTGCTACCCTAACCGAAACCACTAAGGAATACGACTTGGTCATAGATGTGACACTGGTGCAGTCCTGTTTGAATCAGGCGGATCGTCTGACCAGAGTGCCACGCCGTTGGCTAGACCTGCCAAAAGAAGTGAACGAGTCAGCACCTGTAAATTGCGCTGCAGTGGGACATAGACTCAGCCCGGAGCATATTAATGATGTCCATTGCCAAAGCGGGCACCCCGGTGTAAACCGAACGCTTTACTTCGCCAGATTGGTTCAGCTTAGCATAAAAACGGGTCACTGTGAGCAAGAAGGGAGAAGGAAAAACGTAGTCAAGACAAAGACGACGCTTCTGACGACTGAGAAGAAAAAAGAAGAAAAAGAGCAAGAAGTAGAAGAGGAAGAAGAGAACGATACATGAGAAGACGAGGTGTGTGCGGTTTTGAGTAAATCGAAACAGACAGAAAAAAAAACTCTGATTACAGATCCTAGAGACTTTGAAGATTAACTAACGTTTTGAACCGTGTAATTCCCTTGCATAGAAAATCCAAGGACCAACGCAGCGCTAATACAATATTTATCAATTTATTATATGTCCACTTGGATTAAATCCTCGTAAACACGCTCGACACTGTAGCCTTGACAATAATCGGACTGTTTAAGTTCGAGTATAGTGCACAGTAACTACAAAAGTGTTTTTAAGGTAAAATTTTGCTTTGAATAATAATATCTTTTAAAACATTTCTGTTTTATAAAGTCTTTAAGTAAGAGTAATAGTCCAATCTCTTATAAGAAAACATAAGCTACCAATACCATTTAATTTAAACAAAACGGAAAACACATTCAATTGATTGATCATTATCGGAAAAAAACATTCAATTGATTTCATTATTAATAAGATATTCTTCTATTTTAGATTAAGAAACAAAAGAATAATAATAAAATGGTCAATTCACAGATTAGAATAAAATAATAGCTTTTGTTCCAACATTTCCGAAAACATTGGTACTTACAGTGTTTTCATTGGATGCGATAACATAAAACAAAGATAGTTTGAAAAATGTAAATCAGCTAATATGTGATTCTTATTAGTGAGAATACTATGCACAGAAATTTTAAAACTGAAATTAAAAGTGTATAATTCACATCAAATATGTTTTAGAAAAGGTTAGAATATTAGTTAGAATAGCTGTCCCTTGTTTATTTTTTGTTATTGTAGAATATATAAAATACATTTGAAAGATTGAAGCAGAAATTATAATAATCCTGCTAGTATGTGTTTACAGAAGTATTTCAGGTTTAGATGCATGGAAGATAAAGTGGTTAATAAATACTGCATCAGATTTCTGTAGCGAAAAAATAGCGACAATATTAATATGAAAACTTGACCCTTACAAATTCTCGGAAGAATATTTTATCTATCTTGTGTTATTAAATATATTCTTATTAGATAAAGGGGAAATACCGATTTTTTTACCTTGAATACTACATGGATTAAACTATTACAGCCTAAGTAAGTTTAAACATATTAACCTTACCACTTTATTATTATGTTATTAGGTTGGTGCAAAATTATCGTCGTTTTTTACGTTCAACTATACAATAAAAAACGACATTATTTTTGCTGCAACCAAATACTTCAATATTTACTTAAAATATATGATCTATCTTTGGTTTACTCTTAGACCGGCTGCTTTTTCCATAGCTAATAAATGGTTCTATTTATAACGTCTATATTGTCGTATGATTGGGACAATATTATCGTTTGTCCCTTTAAATCAAGAAGGGTAAGTCTACCTTTTTCAGATATTAAAATCTTATTTTATAGCATATATTTAAGGTTCTGTAAAGGTTTATTAATGGGAACGAGTACGTAGGGCAATGCTGGTTAATTACAATTAATTATTACAATCACGTCAATCAGAAATATATCTTATTCGTTTCATTATTTTATTTTGCGGTAACAATATAAAGACAAGACCCCTCACTTATAAATGAGTCGACATTATATCACCTATATATTTATCTTGCATTTAAATTCATACTTAACCAGTATTCAGTTTTCTTAATAGTACTTTGTTGCGCGTGTTATTTTAGTTTAAAATTATATCATTGATCCGATCATGCTTACATTTTAAACAATAGTTTATTTGAATTGTTACGCGTACATATTACTGAACGATGTTTTGCTGTCTGCCATGATTTCTCTTAAAATAATATGTTCTTTTATCTGTGATGCAGACGTTTGAAAATGAGATGGTTCTCTATGTCTGTATGCCTAAGTGTGACATATATAATTTGATGCCTCACATTTACCCTTGAAATATCATTTGTCACATGTTTCTTTGGCCAGTCCTTCTTTATTTTAGCATAGTAATTTATTTGATTTTCCGTTTGAAACCGTATACGAGCTCTAATACGGATCATTAACTTGAAATATACAGTAGAACACCAAGATACGACATTAAAAATTAGTAACAAAATACAGTACAGTATATAATACACATGTATATAATCAAATAATATTAGAAATAATACCGTAAGGCAGGCAAATACCGTAACCAAGGCCGGAAAAACAGTGTATTCCACATCGTTACTTGAAAAAACCTATCATAGGGTCAAGGTATCCCGAGGTTTACTATTGAAATAAATGTTTTTTTTTAATCCGTAATGTTTCTTTCGTCTAGTAATTGTTAGTAGTGAATATACTGTTGGATAAAAATAATATATCAAGTTGTCTGTCTTATTGTTGGAGTCATATTATTTTGGTCTGTAGTGTTACATTGAAAAATGACAGGGTCTTCACCTGTCAAACATTTATTGAAGCCTCTATATGAATTTAACTCTCTTTGTTCAAATTTAAATCGCCTGTTGATCGGTAAACAAACAGTAGTATCTGTTCCGGCAGATGCTGCAATCAAAGACCACTGTCCTTGTGGAAATGAACTTACGGTCCCTGTAGGAGCAACCCTATATACCAAGAGGCTATCACTATCCAGCTCCCATTTCCCACCTCTCGGGAGCTGATTCCTTTTTCCCTTCTCCTCCTCCCTCTCCATATTGAAAAACGGCCCCGTGCCTAATTTGCTTAGTGGGGAAGCAAATAAACACAGCCTGTTCACCGGTAAACTTTCCAATTGAGTTGAAGGTGTTTGATCATGTGTTTTTTATTACTTATCTAATTTTTAATTTTATTACCTACGTGATCGACCTGTCATATACCCTGAGGTCTTTCGCAGGTATTATCACTAAAAAAAAGCCCTTGAATTCCATGATGTAGATAGTGAACGCACAGAGAAGTTCTTTAGATAAAAACAACACGCACCTGCGTTGATTAGATGGTGCCATCTATGATTAATATGTTATCATACGTACTTTGAAATAGACGTTCATCTATATGTACCCGCTAACTTTCAGAAAAGATATGCATATTAACATAAGACTGATTGATTGTATCGGTAGTTGCGTCCTTATCATTTTATCAGTGATTTCCCTAACGGTCTGTCACGCTTAAGATTTTGCTTTTCTATAACTTGGTATTGTTTTGCCGATAGATTGGTCGGAGATGTGTTCTAAATATGATTTCATCGCGAAGCACAAAGATTGAAACCTTAGATATTTTGTTAAGAGGGACAGCGCTATTTAAAGTAGGATTTCCCATCAGGCAAATGTAGTTATCTGGGAAATGCAATCATTCAAGCCAACAGTAGAATGAATAAATAAATTAAAATAGACAAACAGTAACCAACGGCACCCATTTTAGCTACACTTTTGATGACCTTCAGCCTATTGTGTAAAAATATCAACTATATTTTTCAAATAAATACAGTCGAACTCCAGGATACAGCATAAACAATTAGTAACAAAATACATGTATATAATTAAATAACATTATAATAAACACCGTAAGGGGGAGCAAATACCTAACCAGATGCTGGAGAAAACATTGTAACTTGCAAAAACCGTGTGCTACAGCCCCCGTATCCCGGGGTTCTACTGTATTCGTATAATAGACTTATTATAACAGCGTGTATTGTGCGCGTGTTAGAAAATCACCAGAAGTCATAAGAAAGCCGGTTAGCGAAAATATTAGCAGAAGCATCCATTAAAGTACATATGGAAAGTGGCAAGTGTGCACGCGATGATGTCACGCGAAGATGGAGAGAAAAAGGAAAATATACGCATCTCGTGGTCGAGCGAGTAAAACAAAGTGTACCCGGGGAAGATGCACAAGAAGGCGCTGGTTAAAGCCGGCGTCAGGTAGCGGGACAGATTTTTAAAAAGCACATGATTTACGGCACAGTGTTGTAAAGCACATGTTTGTGCGCATGAACTTTTGAGGGATGGTGAAATGCGTTGTTTTGGAGGAGCCACGAATAATGCATTTTTATTTGAACCTAAAAAAAAGCCGATTCCGATTTTTTTTTCTTTTGATTTGTTCCCTTGCGACGTTACCAGACAACGTGTTCGTCAAAGGCGTTTGAAATCTAACGACACAATTAAAAAGTAACTGCCACGTGAGATTATTCTTGATTACTAGATTAAAATTCTCCTAAACTGAAGCAATTGCTACTTTTATCCGAAGTCAGATTGTCCAGTTGCGAGAGTTGGACTTTGCCTGAATTGAAGACCGAACTCATGTGTAAATATGCCCTTGTTGTGGGGAATAAGTAAATAGAGATTAACTATCGTATGGAAGTTGAAAATTGTAGCATCGGTAATGAATTAGAACTTTATTTACTGGATTATTATTACATTTTTCACTATTCAGAGTGCCTAATTTTCACAGAAATGGAATCCCATTTTAATTTTACACAAATTCGTGGTGTGGAACTGTTGTTTTTCTTTCGTTATACTATATAATCCGATAAGCATTACATAATTTTAATAGAACGAAGTGGTAATATTTTATTCATAGATCTCTAGAAAATTACAATCTATAAAAAAAATTAAAAACAAACTCTGCAACTATTCTCAACTGTTTGCAATCCATTTCGAATTATTTCATCTGTAGGAAGAAAATTGCTTTTGCTCTTCCTCCAATTCGTGGGCCAATCTATTGCTGTAAGCAAATTTTCTCTCACATGAAAGCAGTGCTAAATCCACAATGTAGTTACTAGCTGAAAATTCAGAAACTTGTGTCACACTGAAAGTTACACAGTATGTTGTCGATATTGAGCAAACTGGCCAAGATCATGGAACGGCAAGAATCCCATTAATTTTTCTTTTCATTTCAGTATATGTATGTATAAAAAAAAGTAAATTATATATACCGTAAGAAAACATTGTTTAAAAGAAAACACTTATTTTGTTCTTAATGTTTCACGCAAAATCATAGTGCATTAAAATATCATAATTAGGCCTATAAAACGACCGGACAAAGCCAGGCAAAGCTGAGTGCTCCCCACTCGCTAGTATTGAACATATTTTTTTCGTTTTGTTTCATTTTCTTTTAGTTGATGTTCTACTAAATCAAGTGATGGGGCTTTTCTAAGCTTAGCACTTGATTTATAATTACAATATTTCTTTAAAGGTTAAGTTAGTTAAGATTTCCGAATATGGTCTTCATCTTTGCAAGTAAAATTTAAAATATGGTATAGTATACTTATCTTGTTATTTCTTAGTCTAACAGGATTTCAGGACAAGTATTTTTCTGGTTTGCTGGAGTATCAAGACTCGTGCTTTTACTTGAAGTAATATCGCTTAAGGTGCAGCATATCTTCGTATAGGCCAGTGTGAGTTTGCCATACAATAGAGATAGCATATTAATCTCCTTTTCCGCGCAATTAACAATGTTAAAGTTCTATGTTATCCCAGCTATTGCTAGTTGGTTAATGGCAGTTACCTCGTAATTGTTCGAAAGTTCTGTGTTACAGATTTTTCTTACACGGCATATATATTTACTGCCAATTAGCTTATCATCTTAGCATTCTTAATTGAATCGATTTTTGTATTCTTTCTGATATTCTATGTCCTTTATATCCGTATTTTCATCAAGCTAGATGTTTTCCGTTTGGATTTTCTTTCTCAGCTCTGATCCAATCTTCGGCAAATTTGTTCAACCGAAATTTATTCGAAGATCTCTGGAGAAAGTATATACGCCTTTTAAGAGTCGACTTACGCCAGTGTCAGAGCTGGCATACAGGTTGCGATAATCCATGAAAGACAGTCTGTTTACTCATTTGTTCAAGTTTTGTAGGTGGACCTAGTTTAGATTGTAGGCCTTCCAATTTTTATTGAGGAGTCTTGTTAATATATCTATGGCCAAACCGAAGAGTAAAGCAGATAGGTTATCTACTTGGAAGATTCTTGTTCTAATATTTATGGTTAAAGTTTTTTTTTGTTTCTTTCTTTTTTTGTGGTTCCATTAGAGTATGCCAAACTTATGGCTGTTTGCTATATTTTTATTTTCAGCTATTGTTTCTTTGATTACTGTATAAAGTTTATATTAATCAAGGTACCGCTGTAGCAAAGTGGGAAGCATACTACAAAATACTTATTTTTTTAATCAATCCATACCATACTTTTTTGCTCTTCTTACAGTGCTCGAGGTAAATTTCACATTTTTTAGCTGGACCTGTTTAGTTCTAGGTTGGTCACCTTCGCAGGTCTTGTCCATTCTTTTTAAAAAGAATTTAATTTATTGTCAATCGTATGGGGCGCTCCGAAATTCTGCCGAGGCTGTTCAGGCATTTTTATTGGTTAGAGTGATCCTCCTCAACAGTGACGGCTCTTTAATCCCACTTTCCGATTCTAGTGTCACATATTCAAGCCGTGCTAAAGATTACGTAATACGAATGATGGGACAATTCCGATATTTTTCTTGATTCCGATGCAATTAACAATTCCGTACTAAATTCTCAATTCGACACAATTACTGGATCCTATTCTGATTCTATGTGAATCTTCAGATATTTAACTATAATGTGGTTATTTTCCTCCGATTACCGAAAAAAACAGATGTTAAATGTGCATATATTTTCTCAAACGTAAAAACACACTTGTGGTGGTGAGGGTTGTTTCTATATAGTAGATTTGTGGTAGTTTAAAATCAATAACTATTTATTATCTCATTGGTAGGACCAACAGGGAAAGATTTTTTTTAAAGAAAATAAAATAAAAACAAGATAATTGCAAAAATCGTTTTCGGCATCGGAAAATAGGCACACATTTTATAGGTACCGATTCCGATACCCTCAAAAGTTCCGATTTTTTCGGTTCCCGATTCCAATTCGGATTAATTGTCCGAACACAAATAAATATCCATCCTTTAGTGAAGCTATCGTTTTATAGGTCATGTTTTGTGACGTCACGATTGCACATTGGGACAGTAAAGGGACAAATAAGATATCCAGAACTTTTTTTCAGAATTTGTGTAACTTCACTCAAAAGTTTAACGGACGTACCTTATAAGAAACCATTTTTTGTTATTTTTTTTTCTAAATATGAATTAACTTTTTATTTTACCTTTTTATGTTTTATTTAAATCTTACCAGTTTTCACCGACTTCCAATTATCCAAGTAGCTATTTCAATATTCTTTGCTATTTTGATTTTTAAAGTATCTTTACTTTGTCTCAAGATGTTGTTAACACGATCCGCTTCGAAGTATTTTGTGTGTTTTCTTTTCAAGAATCCTTCGAAGAATCTGCATACGTTTGAGTTACGCAGGAATGAAAACACTCGAAGATATGGACAATGTTGTTTGCACCCACGCATACTTATAAATTCATACACGCACACAAGTCGCACAAAATTATATAAATACTCATAGATAATTGTTTAAAATATTACATCTAGAGACTCACTAAGAAATTAACACATGAACGGAGTATATACAACAAGTATCGTCTAATATACATCTAATATTTCAATAAATTTAGTGAATTAAACAAGGTTTAAGTTATATCTTTTTAAATGCAAAATATATTGTACTTCTGTGATTGAATTTTATATTAAAAAGTAAATATTTTAATCAGTTTTCGTTGTAATTTGCAACTAATTAAATAAATGAAATAAATCATATTATGTTTCGGTCTATCACAGACACAATTTATATGCACGGACATATCACGCTTACATCTCTCTCTCTCTCTCTCTCTCTCTTTCTCTCTCTCTCTTAATTAAAACTTAATGGTAACAAAATTATCTATAAGATAGCAGTACTCGTCGGACAAGTATTGGTCGGATTACGCCGTAAAATAAAATAAAAAAAAGCATATAAATTAAATAGAAGAGAGGTAGTATAAATATAAGTAAGTTCAGAATAAATATTACCGAAATCTATTAATTAAATTCTAAATGTTTATTTATTTATGTGTGCATATATATATATATATATATATATATATATATATATATATGTGCCAATAAAACTTTCGAACGGATGCACCGAATTGTAAAATTCTCTTTTCCCCGAAATGTATTAGTCCCTAGTTTGTCCTTATCTATATATGGTTCGTAACGAACAACGCCGAGTCACACAAAAAGCTCGAAATAAGAGGTTTGGAGCACATCGTGCAATTGTCGAAAAAGTTACCTGCCCACGTCAACGGAATTTAGCACTGTCTGTATACAGTCGCGGTAACATCTCCCGGCGTACGGACAGGACTTGTATCGCAATGGATAACGCGTTTGACTACGGATCAAAAGATTCCAGATTCAAATCCTGACAAGTTCATGATAATCTTAACCATCACTTTATCAAACGTTTACTAATTATCCTTACCCTTACTTAGGGTATTTTTTGTTTTTTCAGTGATTTTGTTTTGTGCACATAGGAATTTGCCATACTCCGAGTTCACAGGGTAAGAGTTGATGGTAAGACGACGTTGAGTGCACTTAATGCTGAGTGTACTCGATTTTTTGTTTGCCTCGACATTGTGTGTGCCGACGCAGCGCAGTCGGTAGTATGTAATAATAATAATAATAATAATAATAATAATAATAATAATAATAATAATAATAATAATCCTAATACTAGTAAAATCATAGTGGTTGTACTCCGAATAGTAATAATGATAGTAATAATAATTTTAATACTACTGATATATATATATATATATATATATTGATATATATATATATATATATATATATATATATATATATATATATATATACATCGTAAGGTAGTAAAAACAATCAAGGCAATAAATTATTGCCATGAATATATGTTCTTTACTTAATACCTAGCTCTATTCATCCATTCAGTATTGTTGAAATTCTACGCATATTCGAACTCTATACAAAATAAATCGCCTATTCCGTCCTTCATCAGGTTATTTCGATTATCGATTACTGATATTCCGACAGAAAACCTATCTAAGGACACTGCCTGACAATAAAGTATCTTAATATGAAATTTCTACAAAATAGACCCAGCCGTTTTCGTGTCATTAGGAAACGAACTCACACACACACACACACACAGAGAGGCAGACACACAGACAAAGTTTCTTTAATATATTAGTTGATAGATAAAATTTTGCTTATCCTGAACGAGAACTGAGTGTGATCTATTACAGTTTTCTTGGACCTGCATACTTCCACGTCGCAGAGAAGTAGATACACACTTACTATCAAGGATCACGCATCTAGTACTGTCCACAGCTGATCACTTCTTTACTGCGGTGATCTAACGAGAATCGGCGTCAACATGATTATGCCGTACGTAAGGTTTTTCCCCAGACAGAAACAACATGGCTGACGAGAGCCAAACATCGTTTACGTGTTACCATTAATTGGTTCCCTTTATGTCGGGCTTGAAACCGACGGTACCAATGTTTTCTGAACTTCTGTACAATTAAATAAATAAATAAATATTAAGCTCTTATATCGAAAAAGTTTTTCTTTGTAATCGAGCACATTGTTGGAATTCATTCCCCCCAAAACAGTAAACATATATATATATATATGTGTGTGTGTGTGTGTGTGTGTGTGTGTGTGTGTGTGTGTGTGTGTGTTTTTGTTTTTTTTTTGCGATACGTCTTGGATAAATTCAATTATTTACGAAAGTGCATTTTTACCTAAATGCGGGTTGGGAATAAGTTTCCCTTTTAACCAATTTGGTAGCACATGGGGAGCGGTATATATATATATTATTTTTAAAATATAATTGTCCACTGAATCAGGACCCGTTTGCATTCCTCGGTAAGGATGCCTCAAACGACTCGCAGTTAAAAGTATCCCTTCTTAAAGGAAGAAAAGAAAGTGTCGGTGGTTACAGTTTGTAAAACTCAACAGTACACAAAATCTACACGTCAATCACACACTCTCAATTATGGCCTGGATTTTAATGGTTTTTCTGTTTATGGGAAAAAAAACCTGCTGGCGTTGCGAGATATGCGTGGTCTCCAGAAATATATGCATTGTAAACCTTTCTTCTTGATAATTTTTTTTGTGCGTTTAGCATATGAAAAGTTATTTCAAATCCGCGCAAAAAAAAACTTTAATTTAAACTTTCATAACACAGAAAGTTATTGAAACATGGAACAGAAAGCTATATATTTTATTTAAAAATAGAAAAAGCAAAACTTTGTTCGTTAAATGTCAAAATTTCTCCTGACGCAAGAACACATGAATAATTCACCATCTTTTATTCTATGCACTTCTAAATTATTTGTTTAAATCGCTGCTTGAATATAACATTAGTTTACTTGGAGCAACCTGTAAGAATTTCGTGACTCAAAATGAGCCGTGTATTCAAAACTTGAGTGCAAACAACGCCCTTATATACACATAATCTCATTCGACAAGCATTTTCCGAAGATTTTTTTCAATCAAATCTATTAATAAAAACTTTCCTTAAATATATGAGGATATTGAGAAAAATAAATAGCATTGGTTTTCAATTAAGTATACATTGGCTTGCACGACTTTTTCAATACAGTCGACCACCGGAATACGGAATTAAAAATTAGTAACCAAATACTGTACAGTATATAATACATATGTATATAATGAAATAACATAATAAATAACACGGTAGAGCGGGGCAAATACCGTAAGTAGAGACCGAAAAAGCATAGTATTCCACATCGTAACCTGAAAAAACCGTATTCCCGGGATCTACTGGATATATCATAGAAAATGTATAATTGTAAACTTTTACTTTTTTTATATATTTTAAATCAATCGTTCATTTCTCTGTCACAATATATATATATATATATATATATATATATGTATATATATATATATGTATGTATATATATGTATATATTTAGTAATGTGATTGATAATTTAAAATTCAAATTAGAATTAAAAATTAAAATATGTTTCATAAGAAGGATAAACAAAAAAAGTCATTAATTTGTACGATCGTTTCCGAAACGATCGTACAAATTATTTAATTTGTTGTTGTTCCTCCTTATGAAACAGATTTTTAATTTTTTAATTCTAATTTGAATTTTAAATTATCAATCACATTACTAAATATTAAACTAGCTCTAGGATATTTGCCTATCGAGCTTATTATATATCTGAATTACAACGAGCACTGTTCTTTTCTTGTATTTTAATTAAATTAGTAATTTTAATATCATATTAAAATACACTCTGCTCTTTAGACTACTGTTCTAAACCTCTTTAAATTATATATGTATATATATATATATATATAAAGTTATGTAGATATAATTTTATGCGTAAATTTGTAAGTATTTATTTCAACAGTGCTCAATATATAGGTAGATCGAGGTAGTAAGTTATGAAAATATTTATGGCGTAAGCCTTATGAATTCTCACGAAAATGACACGCGGAATATTCTATGTAGCTTAATTGTCATATATATTTTCATAACTTACTATATATATATATATATATATATATATATATATATATATATATATATATGTATTATTTTAAAGAAAATATTAATAATGATGTTTAAACCTACAGATATATGGTTGGAACTTTCTTTTGATCAATGAAAGACATAATAATTACTGTCTGACAAGAGATTTGAACTCAGTCACAAAGATAACCATTTGACTCCAAACTGCTGTATTCTAGCTATTGGCTACGAGTAATTATGTGTGCATGAATATGTGCATGTATGTATGCATATGTGTGCACGTATGCATGGCTGGACCTGTACATGCCATTATATGCATATACATGTGTATGGATATATATGCGTGTATGTATGTGCATGCGTGCATATCTGTTTATGCATAATATTATTTATATATGGATTATATGTATGAGGGTGCATATATTATATACATATGGTCGTTGAATATGACTGTGTATTGGTATGTATGCGTGTATATGGGTGTTAATTGTGCAAGCATCTATATATATATATACATATATATATATATATATATATATATACAGTGATGATCATATTTATTGGCACGGTAAAATAAAAGTCAAATTTTGTCTAATAATTCTAAAAAAGGGATTAAATTAAAGAAAATAACAAAGTATATTATGTATTTTTAACTGGCCTTTCCGATGCAGCAATCGGATTTTAGAAAAAATAAATAACAAAGGAACAACAAACATAATTGCAAAAAACCCTTGTTCAAAATTATTGGCACGATTTATTTAATAATCAATTGTATAGCCTTTGGCCTTGATTACCTTCCTCAGTCGCTTTTCATAGTTTACAACCAAGTTGTTGCACTCTTCAGTAGTAATTTTAGCCCACTCTTCCTGACAATAATCCTCCAATTGAATAAGATTCTTAGGCTTCCTTTGCATTACCCTCAATTTTAATGTTCTCCATAAATTTTCAATTGGATTAAGGTCTGGGCTTTGTGATGGGCACTCCAAAACATTAATATGATTGTCCTCAAGCCATTTCTTAGTCAGTTTAGCCGAATGCTTTGGGTCATTATCTTGCATGAACCACCAACGACGACCAAGTGAGAGCTCTTTAGCAGAGTCTTTCAGGTTTTCATCCAATATCTTAACATAATCTTCCTTTTTTATGCTACCTGTGACCTTAACAAGTCGCCCTGGTCCAGAGGCAGCAAAGGATCCCGAAAACATCAAACTGCCTCCACCGTACTTCACTGTGGGTATGGTGTTCTTAGGCAGGAAAGCTTCGCCAGATTTTCTGTAAATATAAGACACTTTATTATGGCCAAATAACTCTATTTTCGTTTCGTCAGTCCATAGAACACGTTTCCAGAATGCAACATCTTTATCAATATGACGTTTTGCAAAGGCTAGCCTTGCTTTCAGGTGCATAGGCTTCAATAAGGGAGTCTTTCTCGGACGACATACTTTTAAACCAGCTCTCTTCAAAACTCTACCAACTGTATGTCGAGATACATTCACTCCAGAGGTGCTCTGTTCATCAACAATCTCCCCAACAGAGATCCTTGGGTTTTGTTTTACTTGTCGAACAATTTTCCGTTCATCTCTTGGGGAAAGAATCCTTTTTCTCCCTCTACCCTCTAAACTCATAACGTGGCCTTGCGATTTGAACTTGTTTATTATGGCTCTAACAGTGGATTTGGGAAGGTCTAGCTTCTTTGAAATCTTATCATAGCCCTCCCCATTGGTATGGCATGCTACAACAAGCTTCCTGACGTCTTCGCTGTGTTCCTTAGTTTTAACCATGGCGATTGAAAATTATAATTTAGTCACTTATAATAGTTTAAATAAATCGCTATCTAAAAATTATCTGAAAAAAATTATTCACTGAATTAGCGTTAAACAAGCATAATATGGCTATAAAAAAGTTCAGAAAGCACGTAAACCGGAAATTGATTGATATTATACTGATACTAAAAGAAAAACAAAGCCGTGCCAATAATTTTGAACAAGGGTTTTTTGCAATTATGTTTGTTGTTCCTTTGTTATTTATTTTTTCTAAAATCCGATTGCTGCATCGGAAAGGCCAGTTAAAAATACATAATATACTTTGTTATTCATTCACTGGACAAAGTGGGAGGAGGGCAGATATATCTAAGGCTTTTGACAGGATATGACATGAGGGTCTCCTCAGGAAAATTAGAGCATACGCTATCACTGGTAGAATACTTAACATAATCAAATCCATCGTAGATAAGAGAAAAATCCAGGTTGTCCTCAATGGTCGTACATCCAAACAATATGATATAAATGCGGAAGTGACCCAGGGGTCTATCCTTAGACCTCTACTGTTCCTGCTATTCATAAATTACCTCCCCGACCAAATTGCCTCTGAGACGGGTATATATACTGATGACACCACATTCTGTAACATGCACGACAGGAAAACAAATAAACACATATCTAAAGAAATGGCAGAAACACTAGAGGATGACCTCCAATCTGTAGTGGAATGGGGACAAAAATGGATGGTCGCGTTCAATGCCGCTAAGACTAAACTAGTTTCATTCAATAATTACAAGAAACCTTCTCTACCACCTATAGACATGGCCAACGACTCTTTATCTGAGAGTACATCTTTCAAACTGCTTGGCCTAACGTTCACAGCAAATATAAGTTGGAACAATTACATTGAAGGAATTGCCAGGACCGCTGCAAGGAAGGTGGGCTCTCTCTACCGTGCTAGAGAACTACTAACACCCAAAAGTATCCTGTACCTCTATAAGGCAACCATTCGCCTATGTATGGAGTATTGCTGTCATATTTGGGCTGGTACATCTGCTACTAGTCTCTTGCTCCTTGGCAAGGTTCAAAAGAGAGTTGCAAATCTGATAGGCCCTGAACTGGCATCTAAGCCTCAGCCTCTGTCCCATCGACGAAACGTTGCATCCCTTTGCCTGTTCTACAAGTATTGTAATGGTGAATGCTCTGGTGAACTGCAAGCACTTGTGCTTCCACGACGTGAACACCCTCGACAAACCCGACAGGCTACTAAATCCCACTCCCACACTGTAGAGATCCCTAGATGTAAAAGATCTTTCTACCCCAGTAGTTTCTTCCCCAGAACTTTGGAATTCCATTCCAGGTCCCTGCTTTCCCAACTGTACTGACGTGCAGAACTTCAAGTGCAACGTGAACCAACAGCTTGCTGCCCAAATCCCTACATAGTACCCCAGTAGTTGTTGCCCATGATAGTAGCCCCCTAAACCAAAGTGGCAATGTTCCTTGTTTGAGGTGAAAATGTAATAAAAAAAAATTGTGTTTTTTTTTACATTGTTCCTCCTACCACCTCTTATCATCCATCACAGACTCCCTGCTTTCCTTGAATTTCTTAAGTCATTTAAAAACTGGTGCTTTATTCATACAAGATAGTCCAAAAAAGGTCTGAAGAATTTCATACATGTCTGAGGTATTATTTCCAAGTTTAAAACAGAATTGTATTTTATATCGTTCTACTAACTTATCCTCACGTCTGGATTGACTTTTTGGGAATTCACCAGCTGTGAGAATCAGGCATTAGTAGGGTGTACTCAAATTTCTGCTGTAGCTGCATATTCAAACCTTAAATCATGAAAATTGGTCAGTCATTTCATAAGAGTATGGCAATAACATACTGATTATTCAAGAATCTCTGCCAGTTGGAAATATATGTAAGGCACCTCGTATATATATATATATATATATATATATATATATATATATATATATATATATATATCGGATGGTTTTAAATAATTAATACTTTCGATTATTTGGATAATTCGAACTTTGTACTGTATTACACCATTCAGACGCGTATTTTCTAAGGTTAAAAAGTTTTACTTAAAATGGAAATCTTTAAGTTGAACTTGGAAACCTGCGAAATGTCTAACCGTGTTACTTAACAACCACTTCTAATAAGAGTATTTTTCAGGGTGAATGACAAATCCTTACTACAAGTTATAATAGTAAAATATGGAATAAATTAACTACGCTTACAAGCCGTATCGCCCGAGCACAATCTAATTTGTGGATTTAATGGTTTGGTTCAAATTATGTGTCGATTACCACATTCGACTATACAATATAAAAGTTCGAAAAATTAACCTGTAGTAGGCCGGGGTTTACATCAACCAACACATTGTACATATAATACACATTGTGCATATAATAACCAAGTTTAAGATTATAGTCGTACTAAGCTAATTAATATACACAAGCACGTTTTTGTGTTGATCTATTGTTTTTCATTCGAAGATATAAAAGCAGTTAAAAGGAAAAATATTATTTTGTGTTTATTTTACGTGTGATAACATGAGTTTAACTGTAAGTAAAATTTTAACTTTTTATCATTTTGAGAGGAGAGTATTTAACATATATAAAATGGCCAATAATCTATATGAGGAATGTGGATACATCGATTAAGTGTAGTAAACGTCAAGTTCAAAATTGTGTGTCTGCTTATTATTACTAAATTCGACTTGAATGTACGAAAGTTAATCAAATTCAGTAGCTTTAAACGATGTATCAAAATAGAAGTTTAGATTTAATACCTTTAACAGAATATAAATGTCGATAAATACGTATGTTTAGAGTGCACGTACAAATTGGTGGTTAATAGAGTATATGTACGAGATGTAGAAATTATATGGATATTTACGAATCCATCTTATTGAAAATTTGCTGTCTTTGCCTGCTTGCTATCGTTTTGTAGATTAATTTGTAACCTCCACTTGAAATCATTAAAACGAAACTAATCGTTAAAACGAAACTAATTGTTGGAAAACAAAAGTAATGCTATTGCGACCTCATACTTAAACGTTCTTACAATCCTTTTATGTATGTGATTGATAATTTAAAATTCAAATTAGAATTAAAAATAAAAATATGTTTCATAAGAAGGAAAAACAACAAAGTCATTAATTTGTACGATCGTTTCGGAAACGATCGTACAAATTATTTACTTTGTTGTTTTATGTAACGACGTACGTATGCTTTTATTATATATTTTATTTCTCATTAAGACTAAGGCTTCTCTCCTGTAAGTTTAGTTTCGCATGTTATAACGATGTTTCATCTTTCATTTTCCAGAATTAGTTTCTGAATACTATTAAAAAACAGACGTAATCATAACAATAGTCTTTGGTAAATGCATTATTAATATAATTAAAGTGTTGCCGAAAGCTATAACATCGCAATTCTGCTATATTTCGTTAGAAAGTTATTGGGAATAAATAACCTCCAAAGAGTTCAGTCTGTGTGTAGCTTAGCTGTTACGTGGCAAATGGACAAACACATATAACATGAATATAAATAAATAAAATCCAGGTCGGCATTTTTGTTTTAAACACACGTTTTTATTACCGTTATTCTCCGTCTCGACACCACTTAAAATTATCTCGCTGCCATATTCCATCGTGTCTCTTCTTTCCTACCGGACACTATCATTACCACGCCATTTCTCGTCTTCGACTTTACACATCCAAACACTTCGACGCGCACTTTGCTTTTCCCCCGAGCACGTGGTGTACATTTTTTTCTTTTTCTTCAGACGCCGGCTGACGGACACATTCTAATTTGCATGTATTCTTTTTCAGATACTGCCACTAATATCTTCGCAGGCTTTCTGTCACATAGCATCAAATCTGAATTTATACGAACAGTATTTGGCAGTTGAAATTCTTCTGAGGTACTGCGAATTAAGGCACAAATTAATAGATCCTTTGTTCAACTATAAAAAAACATAAAATGGTTGACTTTTGTACAAATTAGTAATGGCAAGATTCCAATATTTTCCCAATTCCGATACAATTCCCGATCCTGTAATAAATTTCCGGTCCGATAAAATTACCGATTCTGATTTTGATTCGTCATAAATCTTTTAATATGAAACTATAGAGGTGTTATTTTCCCGATTGTTTAATGTGCACATATTTTCTCAAACATAAGAAAAAAAAAAACTAGTCGAGGTGATGTACAGATTTCATATGTTATTTGGATTCATCGGACTACTGTTCTCATCTTAATGTAATTTTAACAACATTTCAGTCGATGTAACCTTCGACCTTCTTCAGGTATATCGTGTCGAACTCGGGAATGTTTATGTCGAACTAGGTAATTTTGACGGAATTTCGGGCGGAACCGTTTTTTTTTTTTTTACTTCACTGAGGTAGCGTGCTCTTGTTTCGTCAGCCATAACTGGATTGAGGTCTTACGTAATTCGCAAATGTATTTTTTTTACCTTTAGGAGAATATCACTTTTACAATTGATTTTTCCCAGTACTCTAACCACTGTGCCACGGGTCCTTGCGGACAATTCTGGTACGAATATTAGGAGCCTAAAACCTATTTTTATATCTAGTTATAAATATCCCTATTTATTACTAATTATTACTATATATTAATGTATATCTATATGTATATCTATTACTTTTATATATTAATGTTTTTACTTATATATATATATATATATAAGTAAAAACATTAATATATAAAAGTCATATATATATATATATATATATATATATATATATATATATATATATTGTATAAAATTACTGGTTCCCGTATTGTATTGAATTCTATACTAGGTCTACTTAGCAGTTGGTTATTCCCCAGCATATGTGCTGCTTCTTTGAGTTGTCTTACTCTCCATGATTCTTCTCTGCCTATAATTTTTACTTCGTCCCCTAATGGTAGATGGTTTCCCTTTTCTTCCTAGATATGATCCTTACTTTTCAGTCTCTCCAGGTATTACAGCTTTTCGATGTTCCTCTAAACGCACTTTCAATGGACGATACGTTTCACGTTGTATAGTTTTCCACATTTACATGGGATTTCACATACACACTTCTTAGTCATGATTTTTTTCTGTAGGGTTCTTGACTCTTACAGGCTGTTTCCGGGAAGTTGAATCACCCCTAAATACTGTCCTGATATCATATGGATTACATATTCGTTAAAGTCTTTCAGACAAGCCTTTCATATATTGTATACAAACTGTAGAGTTTCTGAGTGGTGTCCTTTTGTGTTTGGTCCAGATTTCTTGGAGCTGATGACATGCTCTCTCGATGTTTTTTTTTTCGGTGGAGGGTTTCTTTTAAACTTTCCATTTCCTCTTGATATGCACTGATGTTATTACATATTGCTTTTACCCGATGTTTTCGATTCCTTTCTTAAATAAATAAAGAGTTCCGCTCGAAATTTCGATACACTTTAAGAAGGTCGGAGGTTGCATTGAGAGAAACTTTGTGAAAATCACACTCAAGATTAGAACAGTAGTCCGATGAATGATAATATAAATAACGAATCCTCATTTCAAAAATTCAGAAACGCCATACAGATTTTAGTTATTAAAATCAATATATATTTATTATTGCATTATTACTAACAGCAGTGGAAAATTTTGTTTTAAACTAAATCAAATTTTTAAAAAAAGAGGATTAAAGGAAACGTTTTCTGCCATCGAAAATAGATACATTTTTTACCATTACGATATCGATTCCTACACCTTAATATTTCTTATTTTTCAGATTTCTAATCTCGATTCCGATTAATCGTCCGAACACGGATATAAGGAGTAACAAGGAAATCGGGATAGAGTTAATTTAGTTATTAAATTTGAAAATGATCCTTTTAAAATGCGTTTTATGTTGTGTTGTTTTATTTTGTATTTAAATTTTTTTTTTGTATTTAAATTTTTATTTAGTATTTAAATTTTTATTTTGTATTTAAATTTTTATTTCGTATTTTGATTTTTATTTGGTATTTAAATGTTTATTTTGTATTTTGATTTTTATTTTGTATTTAAATTTTTATGTTGTATTTAAATTTTTAATAATATTTAAAGTTTTATTTTATCTTGAGTATAATCATCATAACCATATAAAAGTCGATACGACTAACACACAAAGATACACAGAAACGGTATTGTTCATTAAAATAAAGATTATGAATGCACATTTTTGCAAATATAGTTTACATGTATGAATAGCAATAAAGTGTAGTATTTTTACTATGTTCTGCATGATTAGAAAGAAACTGAGTTAATTCCACAAAACTTGTATTTGTCATCGAAAGACGATCGTAAACGACGGTCACGGTATTAGTCGATTGATAATCACATCACCATATTTAAATGGTATATTCATTATCCGATAGCTAGAAAAGAAATAATCACGTCTCACTTGAAATTATATTTAGAAATTGCTATCACATTTCTATAAAACTAGGCTAGAAAAAAGGAAAATTATATATATATATATAATGTAACAAAACGTGTGATTCGTATACAATTTGATATGTACGTTAAAGCACTTTCACGCTGAACGACAATTCATCTGTGGGAGCCGATTTAAATAAATCTAAAACGCAGTTAACATATTACCTATTTACTATGCCTAGATAGAGTCATTTTTTAACGTGGAGAAAGGAACAAACATTTAAAATTGTGTCAGTCGTGACGGATTGCGCCTTCACTGAGAAAGAACAAGAAATTGAAGTGCAGCATCTGAAAGAACAGATACTACACTCTGGCCCCCAAGTAAACAGAGTAGTCACAAAGAAGTGTGTCAATAGAGTAAATACAACATGACTGTGTGATACTGTTATAATCAAGTTGACACACAGGTTTCCGTTAGATTACACCGAAGTTAAGCAATGTTAAGTCTGGTCAGTACTAGATGGGTGATTATTTGGGAATAGCAGACGCTGTATGTGCTCTCCGCTTATCGACATTGTTTACAAGCGTCCTGAACTTCTACTTGCAACTGGAATCCATGTCGACCAAGGAGAGGTGTAGTTGGAGATTGCGTAGCCTTTGTCTTACAATCACGCTTGTCATCTGATTATCCTTCTAGAATGCCTGGATGACCATCATCGTTCTGATGTACGAATATCTATGCATAAATACGTAATAAAATTAATGTTGGAGTAAAATTAAGAAAAAAAACTAGGCAGAAGACGATAGTAATCGGTGAGAGAAAGGTATAATGTGGTCTGGCGGTAAAATGAAAGCGATGTCAATACCTTACTTGGTTGAACTGCAGTAAGAAGCAACGTAATAGCAGAACAGATAATGAGAAGAAATGGAAATACACTAATAAACCTAAAAGCAACTTCCAGCACTAAATGATGCATGAGACGAATATAAACTTGTCATTTTCTATTGATAAACAAATATCACTCAGTTTCTCCCCACATAAAGCTTCTACTTACTATTTTTTTTTCGTTTTACGTACGCCTTGCCCTGTCACTTAGGCTGTAAAACCAGTAGTGCCAAAACTTTATTTTTAACTTTTTTGCAATACTTACTCTAATGCACCACCCGTAACGCTCAGTTCTACCACAAACATTCGGAGACAAACTTCAAACTTTTAGAGATAGCACATATAGATAGAAGGCGGTATGCATGTCATGTTTGATCGATGTATATTCAAAGACTAAAGATAACTTCCAAAAGCAAACACGTTCTTGGCGCCTGTAGACGCCTGCTGAATGATCTAGTTTGCGTGTGATGCCTCCTGTCTAGATCACGTCAATAACATATATACAATAAACGTTCGATCATTTAACTACGGCTACAAATCATAAAATCAGAAAAAAACTAGTTGTTGTATTACTAGCTTTTGTCAAGCATGTAATTCTATTATCTTTAGGTTGTTTAGATTTCCCTATAGAATAAACTAGCGTTGCCCGCTTGTATAATACGCTTAAATATGATATTTTAATTTATGCAGATTGTGTATGTATTATTATAGAATTAATCCTCTATTGATTATTCTATATTACGAGGAATAATTTGCCCGGTACACTAATTCGTAACAATATTTCAAAAAATAATAGTGATAATGTCGTTCATCAAATTGCATCTGTGCTTGTTTACACTATCACGTAAACTGATATTTGGGCTTGCCAATTTGAAAAAATATTCTTTCTTCTCTCATAGACAAAAAAGAAGAATTTTTACAGAGAAATATTTTACGTTACTTCGTCCAAGGTTATACCGGTGTAACGTATAAATTATTTTTTATCTATAAGAGAAGAAGGACTATTTATTAGACCGGGTGGTTCTGATGTTCGATACTTATCAGATGAATTTCTGTACAAAGCATATCTAAGAACACTATCAGAAATATAAATTAACTTTGTGTGAACTTTCCAAATGATAGTCTCAGCCGTTTCGGACCCTCTAAGGAAGAAGCTCTCTTACGCACACACAAAGTAATTTTATATAATAGTAGAGATAGAAATAGAGATAAAGATTATCATTTTTATGCAGACAGCCCTGTACCAGTTTCAGATTCTTTAATTTCATTTGTCATCTTTGCTTCCAAAATAGCAGTCATATTTATTTTATATTTTACCTAACTGTTGACGTTTGAACTATGATAACACTTTACATCGGTCTGGCTGCTTCTATTGCTTTCAGTATTCAGAGAAGCTATCGCAAAAAAAAAACACTTTCTGTCCACTTTTAAAAAGTAAGATGCCAGTAGCTATCTCTCAGCATTGCTGGTCTGCTGTATTACCTACTGTGAATAAAGGCGCAAGTTTTTTTTTTTTTCAACGTCAATTACACACGAGACTTTTCTTTGCCATTCCATCATTTACGATCTTTTATTTTTATTTCTTTTTCTTATTTATCTTATTTCTCATGTTTTCATAATCTCCCTTTAATTTTAATTCTATTATGTGAGTGGTGTCTGTCCATCTGTGGGATCGGGGATGGCTAGTCACTCTGATTCGTATATAGGTTTTGTATCAGAAACTTTCGATAAGTATGAATAATCGATAATCGAAATAATCCGATAACAAAAAAGGAGCCTTACACCGCTTAACATCACAATGAGGATAGAGAAATTTGTCACAAATTAGTCCAAAAATTCCAAAAATTCATCATGACAAGTTTCAAGAAAAAATACACGATTAAACCCGGTTCTCTAACTTCGAACGTAGACCCCTACTACCATGTCTCCTTCTCCAACATCAGGGGTCTACGTTCTAACCTTCCAGAGGTTGAAACCCAATTACAGGAGACTAAACCAGACCTTTTATTTTTAAGTGAAACTGGCATTGGACAGGCTATTTCCCTAGAAGAGTTCGCAATTAAAGGATACCCTAACTTAACTTCTAAATCTGACCCCCAAGATCGCCATGGGCATGGAATATGTGCCTATATTAGGGATAACTTTCCATGTGGTAGGGACATCTCCAGAGAAGATCCTAACTTACCCTATATGTGCTTTCGGGTTGCTTTAGCTCACTCTACGGCATTTATATTTACTCTCTATCGCCCTCATAAAAGCGGAGTTACTATCTTTCAAAGTATATCTGAGAAAATTGACCAAGTCCTATCTGCTTATCCTTCAGCTAACATTCACGTAGGTGGTGACTTCAATGTTCACAATGTCGAATGGTTGACCCACTCTAACAAGACCGATGATGAGGGGAGGTTCTGTCATGATTTCTCCATTGCCTATGACCTCACTCAGATTGTTCAGGAACCCACTCGTGTGCCCGACAATGACGGCCAGTATGCGAGCCTACTAGACCTTTTCTCACTACTTGCCCTGAACTATGTTCAGTTTCTGTTCTGTCGCCTCTTGGATCTTTCGACCACTCTGTTGTATCAATTAAGATAAAAATGAAATGTAATAAGTCCCCAGACGTACCTCTCCATCGTACAGTATATCGATACACTAAGGCTGACTGGGATAGCTTCCGTACATTTATATCTGATCTACCTCTGCATTCCATGTTTAAAAAGGATGTGTCCTCTATACTATTAGACCTGACGGAATGGTTAATTGTAGGTATTAACCTTCTCATACCCTCGAAAAAGTTTCAGCAAAAACCTAACAGCCAGCCATGGTTCTCTCCAGAATGTGCTGCTGCCATTGCGCACAGAAATCACCGTTTCCACTGTTTCCAACGTAATAGATGTATGAAAACTAAAGCCGCATTCAGGACTGCCAGCAACCATTGTAAGAAAGTAATAAAGAATGCAAGAGAGTTGTATGCTCAATCTGTTAAGTCCAAAGTAGCTGAGCAGCGGCTTGGTTCCCACCAGTTTTGGCAAATAGCAAACAGAATCCTGAACAGAAGCGTGTGCTCCATCCCAACTATTATCAATGGACCTGAGGTAATCTCGTCAGCATCAGACAAAGCCAAACTCTTTGTCAAGAACTTTGCAGCTAATTATACCCTTTGCGATCAAGGCTGCCAACCCCCAATATTTCCTCCTGTATCAGAAAACACGCTATGTCATATACGTATATGTGTACGTGATGTTACCAAGCTAATCAAAAACCTTGATTCCAGTAAAGCAACTGGCCCTGACGGTATTCCAATTATAGTACTCAAAAAACTTCAACCTGAACTAGCGCCCATACTTACAAAACTGTTTAAACGTTGTCTTAAGGAGAATAGTTTCCCATCTCCCTGGAAAATTTCATCAGTATGCCCTGTATTTAAGAATTCAGGTGATCGCTCACCCCCCCTCTCAGTACAGGCCAATTAGTCTCCTGTGCATCATGAGTAAGTTGCTGGAATCTGTGTTAAATACAGAAGTAATCAACCATCTCAACAAAAATAACCTTCTTAGTGACACTCAATATAGTTTCCGTTCTGCTAGATCTACAGCTGATGTGCTTACAGTTATATCTCATAGGATTAGCAAATCTCTCGACGGAGGCAACCTTTCTAGGGCAATTGCTCTTGACATATCTAAGGCCTTTGATAGGGTATGGCATAAAGGTTTACTTCATAAGATCTCTAGCTATGGTATAGCTGGAAATGTCTTCTCAATTATTAAATCATTTCTTTCTGATAGGTTCATAAGAGTAGTAGTTGAGGGGCAAAAATCAGAAGCTCACAGTATTAATGCCGGTGTCCCTCAGGGATCCATCCTGGCCCCAACTCTTTTCCTGATCTATATTAATGATCTTCCAAATCACATCCTTACATCATTTGTAGACATCTATGCTGACGACACTACCATTTATGGTACCACATCTAAGACAGTAAACGACCAAGTTCTCTCCAATTCTCTCTCCTCTGATCTTGAGCACGTAGTACAATGGGGTAAGGAGTGGCTGGTTACTTTTAATGCATCTAAAACCAAGCTTCTCTCTTTAGATCATCAACATTCTGATCCATATTTGGCATCAATTGAAATGAATGGCTCTCGTCTTCAGGAGGCCTCAAATTTTGACAAGCTTCTGGGCTTGACCATTACTCCTGATCTTAAATGGAACACGTATATCAAATCTGTTGCCAAGGCCGCTGGAAAAATGGTGGGATCTTTCTATCGATCTGGTAGATATCTCACTGCTGATGCTATTCTCTATCTATATAAGAGCCAGGTACATCCAAGGATGGAATACTGTTGCCAGATCTGGGCAGGAGCTGCTAGAAAGGCCTTGTCCTGCCTTGATAGAGTTCAAAATAGACTTCGTAGCCTCGTAGGAGATGCCCTTTTCTCTTCCTTGCAACCTCTATCTCACAGAAGAGATGTTGCGAGTTTGTCTCTGATGTATCGTTATTTTCATGGAAAGTGTTCGAGTGAGCTTCAATCTATGGTCCCCCCTCGCCAAACTTTCACAAGAAACACTCGTCTAGCTGTAAACACTATCAATAATTCCCCCCACTCTTTATCTGTGCCTAAACCTAAACGTAGATTCCATGAACAAAGCTTCTTTCTTAGAACTGCACGCCCGTGGAATTGTCTTCCGTCTCCTTGCTTTCCGGCTGACTACAATATGGTTGTGTTCAAGTCTAACGTAAATAAGTTCTTGATGAGCCGTTCCATATAAGTTATCAAATTTACCAAATTTTCATTACTAATGATTACTATATTGTCCAATTTCTACTGTACACTCATTAACCCTTATCCTTGAGTGGCCTCTTGGCATTGATAATGTGGTGATGCCTATGTAAAAAATAAATACCTAGCCTGCCTTGACAGAGTTCAACATAGCTTCGCAGCCTAGTAGGGGGAGGCTCTTTTCTTTTCCCTGCAGCCTCTACAGAAGAGACGTTGCGAGCCTGTCTCTGCTTTATCACTATTTTAATGACAAGTGCTCGTCTGAGGTCCAACCTATGGTCCTCCCTCGGCAAACTTTCACGAGATACAATCGTCTAGCTGAAAATACTATCAATAATTTCCCCTACTCTTTATCTGTGCCTAAACCTAAACGCAGATTCCATGAACAAAGCTTTTTCTTAGAACTGCATACACGAGGAACTGTCTTCCATTTGCTTGCTTTCCAGCTTACTACAATATGGTCGTCTTCAAGTCCAACGTAAACAACTCCTTGATGAGCCGTCTCTTTAAGTAATCCAATTTACCAAATTTCCACTACTAACGATTACTACGATATTGTCCCATTGACTACTGTACATTCTTTAAGCTTTCCTCGAGTGGCCTCTGGGCCTTGATAATTGGCGTAAAAAAAAGTGCATTCGAAAAGTTTTTTAACTAATCTAGCCGAAAGAAACCGGTGGTTCTTTAATATGACAGTGGTGCGTTCAAAATGAAAGTTTCTGTTTACAGCACCATGCTACATGACTTTTTCATTTTAAATTTAAATTCAAGCAAATATCACCGCACAAGTAGTAAGATCAGACATATGAAATCAACAGTAAGTTATTTGATATGACAAGAGTACATTCTCAATAAATGTTTCTGTTCAGAGCACACTACATACATCATACTTGACTTTGGCATTTGAAACTTTAATTAAAGCCATTACACACACACACATGATGATTGCAACGTCTTGTCAGACGAGTTCCACTCCCTCAGGCACTGAAAGTTCATGAGCCCGAAAAAGACATATAGTCCTGCCAGCGAATTCACATGCTCAAGCAGACATGACACTAAAGACGGTCATTGTTATGCATACATATATATACACGAACGCACACATACATATGTACACATATCACACACATATATACATGCGTACATACACAATACACAATACGCACACATACATATATGCATACACACACACATGCAAACATAAACAAGACGGTCATTGGTATACATACATATAAATATATACATGCATACATACATACATGTCTATAGGCATACGCTCATATATACCCAACCCATATACATACACAATGCATAATACACAAACATACATATACATACCCACATGCATACATACTCATATACATACATATACATCCGCATATACAAATACATACACACATATACTTACACATATATATACGTACACATATGCACATATATATACATATACTTACCTACATATACATACACATCCATATACATGCATTCATACACATACGCACATGCATGCACACATACACATACATATATATACACACATGCATACATACACATACATGCAACATACACACATACATGCAGACAAGCATATATAAATGTATATATGTACACACAAACATATATACACATAGACAAATATACATACATATACACATAGATATAAATACATATAAACTCACATGTATGATGATGATTGCAACGTCTTGTCAGGCGAGTGTCACTCTCTCAGACATTTAAAATCCATGAGCCCAAATGCCTGAGGGAGTATCTATATAAAGATGTTACAGAGTCTTAGCTTTGTACGACAGCTAAGTCTCTCTCTCTCGATTCAAAATGTTGAGATCCAGCAACAAGCAAGAGCAAGATATCCAGCAACAAATTAAACTGCAGACCAGCTTAATGCGGGTACTGGTCTTCCGCTTTATGGTTTTTTAAATCAGAGATTTGCTTCTCCTAGAAAGCTTGCCTTCACCACGGCTTACGGGAGCCCTCTCTACCCCAATACGCATATACACACACAAATATACACGGTGCTAGTTGGCCGTTGACCCAGAAAAAAGAGTTAATTCGCCCTTTGGAAGGTCTTGTTTTTAATCCTCCACGGAGACTAGCCGCCCTGCTCACCAAACAAGTCTGGTGGGGGAACCAGTTTAGTCGCCGGTGACCCGACCATGAGGCAGGTAGTACTGGGTTACATGGTACCAGTAGCATTTGACATGACCTGACACATGTACATATATAAATACACACACATACATATATAAATATGTACATATATAAATACACACACACACATACATATATAAATATACATACACATATACATACATAAATACATATGATGGCAGATTAATTGTTACATGCATCCAGCATTACAGGCGTACACACGTCACAGGTTTTTTATCGCCACAGGACTTTTTTTCTTTTTCTTTTTAATAGACAAATGCCTGAGGGAGTATCTATACAAAGATGATGTTACAGAGTTTTAGCTTTGTACGACAGCTAAATCTCTCTCTCAGTTCAAAATGTTGACATCCAGCAACAAGCAAGAGCAAGATAGCCAGCAACAAGTCAAACTGCAAACCAGCTTAATGCGGGTACTGGTCTCCCGCTTTGTTGTTGTTTTTTTTTTTTTTTAAATAAAAAAAGTTTGGTTGAGACAGACACTTTTGGAATAGTAACTGACGATGATATGAACAAATTCACACATTATTTCACAAATAAACTCAGCGACGGATAGTCAAATGTAAACACAGTCAAACCGACATATATTAAAACACACACACATAAATACATACATATATATATGCATACATATATATATGTATATATATATACATATATATATATATATATGTATATTGTTTTAACAAAAACCAAGACATCAAGGAAGGAATAGATTGATAGCAGCTAATAGTGTATTTTATCATTAGTTACAAATGTTTTAAGACTATTCGGACAACTTCAAACATTATGTCGTTTTAAAATGTTCACAAGAACAGCCTTTAGTCAGACGCATTGAATAAAAACACTTTAACAATGAACAATATTAAATCCTTTTCCTTTAAAGGAAAAAGCATGAAAAAATATTTTACCTACATCTCATCCTCCCAAAGTTTTTTAAATAAATATATAAAAGAGTTTTAAATATATATATATATATATATATATATATATATATATATATATATAATTCATAAAACTAACAGAAGATTCTCTTCAGTGCAATGAAAACTACAATGTAGTGTAGACTATATCACAGAAAATCAATCGATTTGATAGGAAGGTGGAGGATTTCGCCGATTTCACTGGCAATAAAATTATGGGAATGTGAAACATTCGTTGATAATCATTCAATCCCGGGCAACGTCGGATCTCCCTGCAAGTAAGTGACTTTTAACCTTATATATCTACCAAAATGTTGATCGCATTTTTAAAACAATTGATAATTCATGAAATATAAAAAGTCAAATAAAAAAAATCTGCGTTTTTAGCTGGTAATTATGTAACTGAGATAGTTTACTAGTCAGATCGCATCCACCATTTCTATAAGACAATCTGGTTGTCCATCTGCCACGCTTAAGTTTTAAATATCATATTCATTTACACAGGCGGCGATTGGATAAACGCATCTGAATAATATCCGGTGGTAATAAAATTAAATAAATGAAAGCAATAAAAAAAAAATTCGAACCGGTATTCTCACTGATTAGAAAGATATTTTTTTTCTGTCTGGAAATGCTTGAATAGAAAATTAAACAATATCGACGATTTAATATTTGTGTAAATTGTAATTCGACCCAAAACTCGCACCGTTTTTCACCGAGCTTCAATAGATGACGAAATAACAATATTGTCTTTAGCAGTGGATTCACCGGCAGAGACGAATGAGTGTTATATTGCATTACTTTAAGAAAACCGAAACTCTGCCAGGAGAAACTAAACAAATATTTTCTTTCCTTGCCACCTACATGAATGGCGTTTGTGTTACATTAATCATCATCGACCTCTCGGGTGAGTTTTCCTGTGAATTAACATTCCAATATTATACAATCTTAATTCACCAAACGTTTCTTACAAATAGAAACATTATTGGTGGAAAAATTTGGCTAAATCTATATTTGTTTGTCGCCATATTTGTATCTAGTGATATACAATATTCCGATTTCCGGTTGTAGAATGCTCTCTGAATTTTACTATATTATACATACATGTGGAATTTATAAGTGCTTAATCTCCTTTTAATTCTCTGCTAAATTGTCGCAGCCAATAGAGTCAAAGGTGACTTTGTTAGTACTGAGTTCGGATCTCACAAGCAGCAGTAATCACCACTTCCTACGCTAATAATTGCGAAAGCCTAGACACAAGTTTCTCTAGGTATTAAAATGAGTTTATATATATATATATATATATATATATATATATATATATACGAGCAAACAGTTAATAAAACATGTTAAAAACACTTTGAAATGAGTTAAAAACATATTTAATCTGAAAAGGAAACACTAAATAAGTGATAGTCCTTAATCCGCGGAGTTTCGAAGAAATACTTTCTTTCTCATCAGAGGGTAGGAATTAGCAAAATGCGGGATCGGATTTTGTTTGCAAAAGTATTAAATGAAACTACAAGTAGGTTATAGATCTTACTTGATAACAAACAGTTAAGAAGAGGGAATAGGGTGAATAAAAAAAATGATTTCACGTGAATGGATAGTCTGGTGGAATATAAATAATACAGTGACGGTAAAATCCAAGTATATAATTTCAAGAAAGTTAATTGAATTTCCATTTGCACAAGTGAAATCCAAAAAGCCCGTAATTGGAAGATGGTCCAGAATAATCCAAAGACAGAAATCCATGAAAAAATTCACAAAAATTTGTATAAGGAAAAAAATTCCAATAATATTAATAAAAGAAAAATAAGATATGCTTTTCATTCTACTGCCGAGATATAAATATAAATAAGATAATACTTTTATATATATATATATATATATATATATATATATATATACATATATGTGTGTGTGACTACTTCATTTACTCACATAAATTAATACACGAAAGTATAATTTTATGCATAAACTAAGTATTTACTTCAACAGTGCTCAATACATGGGTAGAGCTATGTAGTAAGTTAGAAAAATATGTATGGCAATTAAGCTACATAGAATATTCCGCGTTTCATCCACACTAGGATTCGTCAGGCTAATTAATATGAAGGGGACGCTACTAAAAGTACTACTAAAACCAGGTGTCTGCATCTCCTCTTCTCGAAAGAAAATATTTTTAGTATGGCCTGAAAAATAAAATCGTCAGAATCTAAAGGAGCGCTACTAAAAGCAGTAAATCTTGTTCTAAATATGATTATAGTTATATATTGTATATTTATATTTAAATAAGTTTTTTTTAATCAACGAGGTTAAATTACATTTATTTGTAAGGAAATCACGTAACAATTTAGTTAAAACAAAAAATATTGTTGATCTTGTGTATGCTTTGAATAGCGGCAGTGGTTTTTAACATCAAAGTGAAGACAGACCAGTCATGAAATAGGTAAGCAGACGATTTTTTAAACCAAAAATCACAGGCGGGATTGACGGTTTAAACGCCCAAACAAGCAAGACCGTTTTGGCTTTATAATTATATAATATGTAGCTAGATTGTATATTTATATTTAAATTAGTTTTTTTTTAACTAAATGAGATTAAATTAAATTTATTTATTAGAAAAACTTAAAATAAATTCAAACGAAAGAAATTTTTGACGTTGCATATAATTTTAATATCAGCAGTGGCTTTTAATATCTGACTTAAGACAAGGCAGCCATAAAAGTGGTAAGAAGACGATTTTTTCGAAACCGGATGTCAGAAACCGGATGGACGATTTTTACACCCAAGCAAGAAAGCAAGTTGTATTATATATATATATATATATATATATATATATATATATATATATATATACATATATATACATATATATATATATTTTTTTACACCCAAGCAAGAAAGCAAGTTGTATAATATATATATATATATATATATATATATATATATATATATATATATATATATATATATATATATAGCAGAAACTGAAACTTATATTGATTACGGCATGTTATGAAACATTGTTCAAGGCCTTACTTTTATTTAATAAGAAAAATTCAAGTCGTTTAAATTTGGAAAATATACATTTACTAGCAGTATACGTCATCCGGCCTTGCCCAGTGAAATCATGACATAGGCCCCGAACAGAATCCCCAAAGGACCTCCCTCAAAAACAAATTAAACTACTGCTGCTGGTGTCCACTGCTGTCCTTGGAAAATAGTGGGCATGGCCCAAATGAAATAATCTGGCTTTGACTGTTGGGCATTATCTTCCAGCAGTAGCTAGTGGAAGCCACTGTCTGTGGTTTTCAGCACTATTGATTACTGGTGATTAGTGCTGGTTTGGGGCAATAATCTTCAGGTACTGGCAAATACTAAAAATCATTTAATAGGAAAACATTATTACATACGTATTTGTCATGCCTAAATCAGTATAACTTCAAAAATCACGAGAAATGACCCGTGAAATATAATAATACATAAAACAGAAGTTTTCGAAGTTAGAGGTACCCGCTATATATAAACAATTTAGAGTGATTGAAATCAGCAGTAGATTAATGTCTTTTGTAGATGATAGTATCTTTCAAATCGGCAATCGTTTTCTTCTCGATATACTGCGCGTATTTTTTCTAAAATAGCTCTAGCACATCTACTGGTCAATTTTGATGGCATTCATTAAGATCAAAAAGGAAAAGTAGCCTTGGCTGTTTCCGTTTTTGGTACAAAATATTTCTCTTCTTTTGGGGGGGTTTGGGGGAATCAAATCTTTCACAAATAGTATTAAATTAAATTCATGTTTTACGCCATCTGTTTTAGCTTGTTAGGTCAAAGTACGAAATAATTAAAAAAAACACACTCCATGCTGCATGTTAAGAATGGGTTTCTAAATTATAACGTAATAGTTTCAGCATGGTAACATACATGTAGGAGAAAACAAATACAAAGATAACGTCCTTAAAGTCTCGATAATCGTTCCGAAAAGAAAATTAAATTAAATACTCCACAGAAAGAAAAGGCCGTAAAAAAAAAAAACACATATATGACAAATAAATGTTTCCCTAGCCAATAAAATTTACCTCGAAACCTATCTGCATAATATGTTGGAAGTGTCAACATGATAAATAACAGCTTTGAAGCTTAGGTAATCGATAAAAAATGTCAAATTTAATCAAATAGTCAACAAGAATAAAAATGCCAAAAAAATGTATATATATAGCATCATTAATGTCTTTATAATCGCTCAATAAATAGAAAATTAAATATTCGTACCACTAAAAGAATTTTTATGGCCGTTTGGAAGGTGGTAGTGGCGTATCGGTATTTTGTGCGTATTTACATTCTCAAGCCAATGCTGTGTTTATATTTTGAGAGTGTAAAAAAAAGAGCAATATGTGTTTGCTTACATTTTTATGGTAGTTCCTTCTGCGCAACGAAAAGAATTACCAATTTATGTTAAAATCACATTATTTCCAAACCTTTTGTTAGATCTAGTAAAATGTTATGGGTTCAGTATTTAATTTTTATAATTTTGAATGATTATCAAGACTTGTAAGAAGCTATATAGGTGATTTTAACACAATTGCATCATGTTTAGGAATTGATTGAATTTTACATGTCAGTGCGATTAAGTAGTGTTAAAAGACGTTACGTCTTTTTTTATGTATGCAGTATGTTAACTTGCAGAATTGTTAAAAATAAGTTTCCAGTATTCATTAGTTTAAGTTTACCAGTATTTCATTTTCTGGGTTTGGGCGATTATTATAATTGTATTTTTTGCAGTATTGCCTCCTAGAGAACTTTTTCCATGTTAGAATGTATTCTCAGAATCCGCCATGCAAATCTTTTACCGCATTAATCTTTAAAAAGTATATTTCAGTTAAATTGAAGCTTTACAAGATCTGTTATTAATTTGTTATTAATTTGTTATTAATCTGTTATTAATTTGTCATTAATTTGTTATTAATCTGTTATTAATTTGTTATTTATTTGTTATTAATTTGTTATTAATCTGTTATTAATTTGTTATTAATTTGTTATTAATCTGTTAATTATTTGTTATTAATATGTTATTAATCTGTTCTTAATCTGTTCTTAATCTGTTATTAATTTGTTATTAATCTGCTAATAATTTGTTATTAATCTGTTATTAATTTGTTATTAATCTGTTATTAATCTGTTCTAAATCTGTTATTAATCTGTTATTAATTTGTTATTAATTTATTATTAATCTGTTATTAATTTGTTATTAATCTGTTATTAATTTGTTATTAATTTGTTATTAATCTGTTATTAATTTGTTATTAATTTGTTATTAATCTGTTATTAATCTGTTATTAATTTGTTATTAATATGTTATTAATCTGCTAATAATTTGTTATTAATCTGTTATTAATTTATTATTAATCTGTTATTAATCTGTTCTTAATCTGTTATTAATCTGTTATTAAATTTTTATTAATTTATTATTAATCTGTTATTAATTTGTTATTAATCTCTTATTAATTTGTTAGGTGGAAGTATGCAATAGTTGAACCACACTATCCCCTCCGTACGTTTGTTCCTAGCGACCCCATATTTCAATTTTACAATCGGGGGAAGCGAAGACTTTATGTTTTTTTATTCTACTACGAGAAACATGATTGTATATCTGTGTATGTCTGAGCCAATTACAGCCGGTGTAAGTGTAGAATCTGTGGAACGCGTAAGCTTCCTCTCGGTGGCGACTGCTTTAGAAGGAAAAATAGATAATCCTTCCTCTAAAGATGTTCTCCTATGATGTAATGTAGTGTTTTATTATCACGATTGAATGTTCGAAAGATACAATAGACTGATTATTAGCCTAAATGTATTGAATTTTTATGCAGCACATTTTTGCAAATCTACAATAATTTTTTACCAGAGGGAAATACCTGCGACTATTTTATTAATGTAGAGAAGAAGAGATGAAAAACACAAAACAAATATACAATGTCTTCTTTGAAATGGGGAGTCTGTCTATTGCTTTTATCAATTTTGTTGCATCTTTTTGTTTAAATTTCTGTAACAAGCATCTGCCCTTTTTTAGCATATCTGATCTTCTTTGAAATTCAGAAGTTTCACGCTAAACTAAACCTCATTCTTAACTGACAATAGCCAGTTATCTCCATAAATTAGAACAACTAAACGTTTATTTAAAAATTATGATAATATTTGAAATCTGTATTTTCTAATATTAAAATAAAATTGAAAATATCTCCAAATAATACGTAATGTAACATTTAATATGATTAAATATAAAATAATCGTTAAAAGTCTATTTCAATTGGTAAATGCTTTGGAAAATAGTTATATTTATTTAGTATTCATATATCATAAAATAATATTGTAAAGACACGATAATTCCAGTAAGTCTTGAGGGACAATGAATACCGCCTGTGTGGTTAACTGCGTGTATAATTGTTGGGCAATCCTCAATCACACCTCTCTTGAATCGGCACTGCTTGAGTCAAGTTGGAAAGAGAAGTACACGATGACCGTAAATCATATCCAGATAAGCGGACCGCACATACACTAACTGGAATTTTCAAATAGACACTCATTTTGGTGATGACCAGATTCAACGTTGCTTAACTTCAGTAATATAATGGGAACCTGTGTGTCAACGTGATTATGCCGTGTATATATATATATATATATATATATATATATATATATATATATATTCATTCAGGCAAACATTATTAAAAACAACAGAGATACCTGGCTTAATGATTCTTTTTTTCATTTTTTCGACCTTTCGTAAGAGTTTTTTTTAACTTCAAGATGGAAGGTATTTACAAATGTTCCATGGTTCACACGAGCGCTTTCGATTCTTTCTTGAATCATCATCAGGTGGAGATAAAATATTAAAAATAGAAGTGAAATATATAGTTACGAATGATAAAAAGAGTCAATGAAAAGTCGATTAAAATATACATTTACGAGTGATAAAAACCTCGATTAAAAATTAGGATGATAAAAGGCAATGTTAGTAAAACCAGTCGTATACTGGTTATGCTAAATATTTCAGCACATCATTACTACTTTCAAAATTAATGCTATTTATAGATGGGTGCTGGGTTTTTATATATAGTGCTTCAAGTATTTTTAATTTTTTACAATTACTTTCTCGATGCAAAATCCTTGTGTTGTCCACGAGGACCTTTCTAAGATTAGCTTGTGAAGCCATGCGCACTCTCTTCGGCAGCCGCTAATATGAGAGACTGCGAGATAATCAGTAGAGGATACGAGAAGGATTGAAATCGCGTAAACAAAGTTGGGGCCGGCATTTGTTGTCGAAGGAGCAACGAAGATGCTTACTCTTTTGAAACTGTTTATTAAATTACAAGAGAAATATCCGCTTCGAATTTTACCGGGCCCAATCAAGGGAAAATTTATATCCATATTTTAATTTCATAATACTTTAATTATGATAGATGCTTAATACGCTGATGACACATTTTTCGTCCAACCTGAAGAAAGAGTAACAAAACATGAACTGGGAAGAATGCAATAAATGTCGCCGAAAACTTGTTCAAGACAGATTTAATACCTTTGAAAAGATATTAAAGTGTAATCAGGATTGTAATTCGTATATTTCCATATAACGTCGAATCATGGAGGCTTTCTACTATTTCTGGAACCGTGAATGACTTTTATGAGATAACATTATTGAGATGATTTATGTGTTAAATTGCTAAGGATATTTCCAAAATAACTACAGATGATCGTTATCAGCAATTTAATGCCTTGTAAATTACGTCATGAATGCACAAATGAACTTGCAAAATACAACTATATTTAACATAGAAAAAACACCACTGGTTGACGAAACTCAACATGCTCTAGCATTGTAAAATAGATGTATACCAATTAAAACACATACGCTTCTTAGTATCTGATAGCATAAACCTTGTAATAGACTTGATACTATATAACAAGTAACAAGCGCATGTAACGATTTTAATGCCCTCCAATATATATATATATATATATATATATATATATATATATATATATGTGTGTGTGTGTGTGTGTGTGTGTGTGTGTATGTGTGTGTATGTGTGCATGTGTGTGCATATATATATAGAGATAAATAGATAGATAGATAGGTGTATATATATATATGACGAAATTCAACATGCTCTAGTATAGAAAAAAATAGATATATACCAAATAAAGAAAGGAGAGAACATATCTTAATTTATTTAATGAGTTTAGATTGGAACAAAAGGAATATATAAACAAAAGGGTTACCAGATTTCAAGGCCCAATAATGGTTAATGTTTAATGTCTGTATTGTAGTCATTTGGGACAGTAGTGCAGTAATTGTTTATGAAGGAAATTTGGTATAACCAGATTACTTACGATGGCGGTTACATAAGAACTTGTTTACGTGAGACTTGAGGATGACCATATTGTAGTCGTCTGAGTACCACAGGCGGACAGTTCTTGGAAAGAAGCTTTTCTCATGGAATCCACGATAATATTTGGGCACCGAGAGAGAGTGGGGGAAACTATTGATAGTAATTTTGGCTAGAGGGGTGTTGATTGTGAAAGATTGGGGTGGAGAGGACCATAGATTGGAGATCAGTCGAACATTGTCCATGAAAGTAAAGATAGAGCAGAGACAGGCTCACAACGTCTCTTCTATGGGAAAGAGGTTGCAAAGAAGAGAAAATGGCATCATCTACCAGATGACAAAGTCAGTTTTGAATTCTGCTAGGGCAGAGTATGTTGTTCTGAGTAGCTCCTGCCCAGATGTGGCAATAGTACTCCATGCTAGGACGTATTTTGCAGGAAGAAGATTGCATCGGCGGTTTAATGCCTACTAGAGCGCTAGAATGATCCAACCCTTTTTCAACGACCTTAGAAACGGATTTGGAATATGTGCTCCATTTCAGATCAGGAATTAACGTTAGGCCAAGAACGTGTCTAAACATGGAACGTCCTCAATCCAAGAGCCTTTCATTTCAATTTAGCCAGATATGGGTCAGAGCGTTGACGATGAAAAAAGCAAAACTTGGTTTTAGATGCATTAAGATTTACCAACCACCATTTTCTCCATTGCATAATGTGCTCATGATTAGAGGAGAGTGAATCAGAATAATCTTGGTTATTTCCTGTCTTTGAAGTATTGTCATAGATCTCTACGAATGACCTACGAATATGATTTGGGAGATCGTTATTGAAGATCAGGCAGACAGTCGGGTCTATGATAGAACCTTGAGAGACGCCAGCATTAATATTGTAAGCTTATCAACCAGTACCTTATAAATCTATTAGAGAGGAATGATGTTATTATTAAAAAAAAAAATCATTTCCAGCTATTCTGTAGCTGGAGACGTTTTGTAGAAAAATGTTATGTCATACTCTATCAGCAGCTGCTGCTATGTCAAGAGAAATTGGCCTAGAAATGAAGCCTGATTCGAGAGATTCACTAATCTTGTGAGATATTGCTGTTAGCATATCCGCTGTAGATATGATAGAACGGAAACCATATTGCATGTCACTGAGTAGTGTGTTTTTTGCTGAGGTTACTGACCATTTCGCAGTTTAACGCAGATTCCAGTAACTTACATATGACACACAGGAGACTGATTGGTTTGTACTTAGAAGATGATGACTGATCGCTGGAATTTTTAATATGGGGAAGATGGATGAGGTTTACCAAGGTGTTGGAAAGCATTTCTCCTTCAGGCAACGTTTATACAGCTTTGTAAGTATGGGAGCTATTTCTGATTGAAGCTTTTCTGAGCACAATAATTAGAATGCGATCGAGGCCAGTTGTTTATTTGGGATGAAGATTTTTTATAAGCTTGGCAAAATTACGCACAGTTATTTGTATGTCGCATAGTGTATTTTCAGATACAGAAAGAAAAGGCAACTAGTAGGTGGCCCTGATCGTATAGGGTAGAATTTGCTACAAAGATTTGGCAAAGAGGTTGACTTTGTCTGATGCTGAGGAGATTGCCTAAGGGCAATTGATTACACTGGGCTGCATCAAAAATGCAACATCTATGACAATATCCTCTTCTAGACCAATTTTTCGTGCTGATCACGATGGTAGTAGTCATTTTGCTCGTAAGGTTCTAGTTTATGTGTTACAGCGTCATATACTGCGTCGTATATTAATATACCTTTTTTGTTGCAGATCAATTAAAGAATGGCACGGACTTGCAAAAACCACCCCAACTCATTTTGCTACATCTGCGGAAATTACACACTTTCAAGACAGAAGCGCAAAATCACTTCTACAGTGAAACAACTCTATCGTGCCTACTTTGGCATCGAACTTGGACATCAGGATAAACCATGGGCGCCACACATTGCTTGTGTGAAGTGTTTCGCTGGTTTATGCCACTGGAATAAAGGAAACCGAAAATCAATGCCATTTGGAATACCAGTGGTTTTGCGGGAACCTACAGATCACCATGATGACTGCTATTTTTGTATGGTGAAACCACTGGGAAGGAATGGTATAAGTTTGAAATACATTAAATACCCAAACATTCCGTCAGTTACGCAACCAGTACCACATAGTGATGTTGTTCCTGTGCCAAGACCTCCTGAGATTCTAGAACGTACCAGTGCAAATGACTCTACATGTGATGACAGTGAAAATCAGGATGTTTATGAAGATATCAGTGGGACCTCTGAGAAAAGCCCTCAGTTATTTGAACAGAGTGAGCTAGATGACCTTGTACGAGATCTTGGTCTGTCAAAAGAATCTGCACAGTTGTTAGGTTCAAGGTTAAAAGAGAAAAATCTTTTGGCACGTAATACACACTTTGCACAGTATCGGCATCGAGAGCAGGAATTCGTGCAGTACTTTACCAAGTCCGATGACATGGTATATTGCCACGATGTTTCAGGCCTTGTAGAACACATGGGTAAAGAATACCATCGTGAAGAATGGAGGCTCTTTATAGATTCCTCCACCAGAAGTCTAAAAGCTGTGCTACTTTTTAATGGTAAAAACGTAGCATCATTGCCCATTGCTCATTCTGTTACCCTGAAAGAAACCTATGATACCATGTCACTTCTTCTTAACAACATACAATATCAAGATCACAACTGGCTTCTCTCTGGTGACCTAAAAGTTCTGACCATTTTATTAGGAATGCAGGGGGGCTACACAAAATACCCATGCTTTTTGTGCTTGTGGGACAGCCGTGCAGATTCCGTACATTACCGACAAAGGGAATGGCCACAACGGACAGAATTTGTTCCTGGCCGCCATAACGTCAAAACACTACCACTTGTACCACCAGAGAAGGTGCTTCTGCCTCCCCTTCACATAAATCTGGGGTTGATGAAAAATTTTGTGAAATCACTTGCGAAAGATGGAGAAGGGTTTAAATACCTTTCCAATAAATTCCCTCTTGTCAGTGTTGCTAAAGTACAAGCTGGCATATTTGTTGGACCACAGATTCGTGAACTTATGTCTGATACCGGATTTAATGAAGCACTGGCATCTCGTGAAAGAAGAGCTTGGGAATGTTTTAAGTTAGTTGTGACAGGGTTTTTAGGAAACAGAAAATCTGATGACTACAAGGAACGGGTTGAGAATATGCTTCAAGCATACGAGACTGCTGGCACACGCATGAGCATCAAAATACATTTCCTGCACAGTCACCTTGACTACTTTCCTGCTAATTTGGGTGAATACAGTGAGGAACAGGGAGAGAGGTTCCATCAGGATATATCCGATATGGAGCGCCGCTATCAAGGCAATTGGAGTGTGACCATGATGGCTGATTTCTGCTGGTCTCTTCAAAGAAGCTGGACAACATCTCCTGCAAGGCCAGCACACAAGAGAATGTCGCGAAAGCGTGCATTTCAAGGGGAATAGCTGCTTTCTAACTTCAAATTGGATGCATTCTTTACAATGAATCTGATAAATATTGTGCCAACTGTTACAAAAAAATGAGAACCTCCTTAAAAAAATGGGTATGCTTTATGCGTTTACTATGCGAAACTGCAATGAAAAATGTTAATAACATTTCTGTTGCAAATATTTTTTTTCCAAATGCAGCCCAGTGTTATAATTGGAATGATGATATGCATTTGTATAGGACCCTGTTTGTTATTGTCTAAGTCTCATGAGAACCAAGCCGCTATACATCTATTTTAGCCTGACATACATCTCTCCTGCGATCTATCTTCCTCTTTTACAGTGATTGTCGGCAATCGTAAAAGCGACTTTGGTCTCAGTACATTCATTTTGCTGAAAGCAGTAGAAATAATGGTTCCAGTGCGCAATGGCAACAGCTATTCGGAAAAGGACTGCGGTTCACTGTAACGTTTTAGCTGGAATTCCTTGGAAGGTATGAAGCCGTCTCCATTGACAATGACCCATTCAGTTAGCTCTGATACGCGTGCTTTTCAATCGTACCTTCCAAAGCCCAACGCGTCTTTTCTCTTTCCTCTCTAGAAGTCATCAAAAATTTGTTTGTTGAAGCTGGTTCTGTCACCCCCGCTTAGAGTAAATAGGAACGTGCAAAAATCGGCAGTACTTATGAATTATTTGACCCGTATTTTTCTGACTTTGGCGCGTGCACGACCGGGAGTTGGTGAGAACAGACGAAAGAAACTGAGCGGTGGTCGGAGACGCCGGAAAATATGAACAACAACAGTAATTCTAAAGTAAAAATAAAATACAACAAAACCTTAATTTTAATAAATGATATTAATTTTTTGTAGTTTTACTCTGGAAAAGCTCAAGCAAAAAAAAAAAAGCTGTTTTCAATATTTTTTTGTTTTTTACGAAAAGTTGCGATATCGCGCCTTTCATTTCATTTTATTTCAATATGTATTGTTTAATAAAGGATTTTCAAAAACAATTATAGAGAAAAGAATGTTTATAGTTTTTATGTTATTTTTTTATGTTTTGGGACGTTTTATGTTTTCATACCGAAGTACAGTTGAAATTTAATACATTTTTCCTTAAATGATGGCGTAGTCTGACGTATGTGTCATTTTCTTTTCAGTGAAACGTTTTTTCTCCGTCGTCCAATTTTTTTTTAAACTCGAAAGTCGTGTGCTGCTTCCATTTCCAAAATCCTCTTTTTAATCGCCTATAAGAACTCTAAAATAATTGATTATAAGCATAAGAAGTAAACATCTCTTCACATTCACCTAAAAATTAGTATACATAGATATCTTTAAAATAATGTTTAAACAAAACTCGCGTTTGTGTTTGTTTTTGTTTTGCCGGCGGTTCTCACAGCTGTCGGTCGCGTCTGCATTAAACGCTTGGTTTTTACCGTTGGTTTTTGTCAGCAGTCGGTTGCCGCCGCGCCAAAGTTATAGAAATTACGGGTCAGAAATGTATAAGGACATAATCGGCCACACCTCCCTTACTTTTTCTTTTTTATTTCTCTTTGCTTCGATCTTGATTCATATATATAAATTGCATTCGGTGGCGTCACACTCACACGAGGGCTTAAATGTTTACTCGACATTAACTTGGCAGGTCAGTCGCCAATACGTATTTTGACGAGACTGAACAACCTTGTACAGTTTAACATTAAGTGCATTTGCAAACTTTCATTACTACATAATAAAAAGAACCCGGCGTATGAAATCAAATATTTAATGAATAACAATCTTCATGTTCTTCTGGTTCATTTGATATATTCTAAGATTATAATCAGGATTCGGTTCTGGGGTTCAGGAAGAAGTGAATAACTCTCTCGACAACAGCACGTTTCTGCCCTCTTCTATTCCAATCGACCACACCTGGCCTCTCGCCACCAATGTGACACCGCACAATCCGAACGTCAGCAATAGAAAATTCTTTTCAAGAGAAGATGTTCACGATTCTTTTCTCTCTCCTGCCCCAGGGAAATTTTCCCTGCTTTTATATCCTCCTATCTCGAAAAAAAAAAGAAGAGACAGGAAAGAATAATAGCTTCTCCCATCATGCTCTGCCTTCCCAATATGCCCTTCGTGTATACAAATGCGCTGGTCATCCTTTCCTTCTTCTTTCCCAAAGAGCGATGCAGATACGCCCGGTACGTTTCCTTTTTTTCTTCTTCTTTTCTAGCCATATACCCCACATTATTTATATAATTGATCTAATATTGATATTAAAAAAACATTTTTTTTTACAAAATTAGTTCATAAGTGTTTCCTGTGAAGGAAAAAGCTAACGACGTAAAAGTCTTTTTCGCAATGTTTGATTTGCATTTAACGAGTCGCTCCTTTTTTTTAAATACTGCTGTCAATTTTTACGATGTTTATTTAATGAAATTATCAGATGAAAGTAGAAATTAACTACTAAACACGCTCCCCATGTTACATAATAGGTTTCTAAATAACAACGTTAATATTAATAATAAATTATTGAGAACAAAACCATATTACTTCTGTTATTGTTGTGGAGGAATCATCCTCCAAACGGACTGTTCTATCCATTATATAAACCATAGACCTTGTTATCCCAGGTGTGGATTAAACACCAGAGCGACCCTCACTTGCTCGGTGACGTTTACTACTCTTTTATTTGTAAGCTTTTTTGTTGTTCCAGTAATACATTGTTTAAACTCTATTCCGTTATTCTGTTTTCTTTGTGGCTTATTGCAAGCCATAACACTGGCAATATTGGATTAGGAGAATGTACTTAAATTTAAAAACAGTGTTCTTAAAAACTAAACACTGACGACATTGGATTCAAGGAGCATACTAAAATCAGAACCAGTAACGACATTGAAAAAATACTCGCATTGAAATAGTATTCTAAAAATACTAACGACGTCGGACTCAAATGTTATCAAGTCTAAGGAAGAGTCTCTGGAGAAAAATATACACATGATTTTTTTTCTTTAGACAATGAATTTTTTATATATTTATGTTTTTCGGTTTTGTAAAATTCTGCGAACGTTTTAGAATTGCTAATGCTGACAAAGCAAAATGGACGAATTGAAAGTAGCGTTGGAACATTTGACCAAGTTGCATATCGATGCCGCAAAGCGTCAGTCACAATCCGAAAAACACTGGATAGAACGTCAAATGCGATTCGAGTAACAGCAGAAGGAATTGTAAAAACAGTTAGCGGAATGTCAAACACGAACCGAGGAACAGCGAAAGGAAGTTCAAAAACCGTTAGCCGAACGTAACTTAGAAGTTCAATAACAGTTAGCCGAACGTCAATTACGAACAGAGGAATTGCTTACAGAGAGTTTTAAGAATATTGCGAATGCGGAAAGCAATTCAGCATTTTCTCAGAATACAATATGAACCGCGATAGACAATTTTAAATACGAGGAAGAGGAAAAATCATTCGCAGCGTATTTTGGGCCTTATGAACATATTTTTAATATTGACTGCAGCAACTGGTCTGATCAAAAGAAAACCAGACTTCTACTACGAAAATTGGAAACGGATGAGCATGATAAATTCGTGGATTACATCTTGCCTCGGAAAACAGCAGATTTATCATTCAATGGGACGGTAAATTTATTAACAGAACTATTCTCGCCGAAAACGTCTCCCTTCCATAAGCGTTGGAGATGTTTAAATGTGGTAAAAGACGATAATGACGATTTTGCCACCTACGCAGCTGCAGTGAACAAACACTGTAATGACTTTAAGTTTTCTGAACTAACGGCAGACAATTTTAAATGTCTTTTGTTTGCGCAAGGGACAACCTCGGGAAAAGATGCCGAAATCAGGCGTAGAGTCCTTACAAAATTGGAAAATGAACCGAACTTAACACGTCAAAAATTGACTGAGGATTGTGAAAAACTAGAAATTATAAAAAAAAAAGATGCAAGAAATACCGAAGCAGGCATCGCGAATATAAAAAAAGTAACTAAGAAAAAACCGTCGAAATGGCACACAGACACTAACCACCGAAACTCAGAAAAACTAAAAGCACCGTGCGCTTGTTTCAGATGTGGTGGGATACATTGGGTAAGGGATTGCCCATTTTTAACAAAAAGATGCCATTTATGCAATATGATCGGTCATAAAAGTTCGCACTGTAGGAAAACTCAGAATAGAACCCGTGTACGTCAAACCAGAACTAAGAAAATCTACGCGAATATGTAACGGTTAACATTTTCGGCAAGTCTATTAAATTCCAATTAGACAGTGGATCGGATCTTTCAATAATAAATCTCAAAACGCGGAAAATATTACGAAAGCCGACTATGTTAAAAACTAACAGAACGGCGACGGCCGTTAATGGTACAAAAATTCATTTTTAAGGTGAATTAATTACAAACGTCACTTTACGGGGGAAAACAAAAAAACTAAGATTGTATGTGCGAAAAGATAGTGAGAACCGGTTCTGACAGCATGGAGGAATTTCGTCTCTTGGATCTTCCTATATCCACATTCTGCAAGAAAATAGATATCCGCCCAGCAGAAACGGAGAAACTTATAACTTGTTTTAAAAAAGAATTCACGAACGTATTTACTCATGGCCTGGGGAGATGCACAAAAACGGCCGCAGATTTTTAAGTTGAAATCTGGCACAAGACCGGTGTTTAAAAAGAAACGTAATGTCCCGTTCGCTTCCCTGAACAAAATAAATCAGGAATTAGACAGATTAGAAAGCATCGGTATACATGCTAAAATTGAATATAGTGAGTGTGCTGCTCCGGCAGTTTACGTAAAGAAAAGGTTCGGGGAAATTCGCGTTTGCGTGGACTTCGCGACCGGACTCAACGGGTCCTTAGAAGATTTTCACGATCCATTACCTAGTCCAGAAGAAGTGTTCACGAAATTAAATGGCGGCAAGTTTTTTTTCTAAGATCAACCTAAGCGACGCTTACTTACAGATTCCAGTAAACGACAAAAGCGCGAACCTCCTTTGTATTAACACTCATCGGGGGTTTTGCAGATACGAAAGGCTCGCGTTTGGTATCAAGGTGGCACCCGCAATATTCCAGCAAGTAATGGATACTATGCTGTCCGGCTTCGACACCGCAATCGCATATCTTGATGACATTATCATATCGAGCAAAAGCAGGGAGGAACATGAAAAACATATCAGACAAGTATTCAGTCGAATACAAGATTATGGATTTAAGATCAAAGCAGATAAATGCGAGTTCTTTTTACAAACAATTAAATACCTGAGTAAAATAATCGATAAAGATTGCAGACGCCCAGACCAAAATAGGGCGACCGCTATTAAAGAAATGCCGGCACCAGTAAACATAACTAAATTGCAGAGTTTTTTAGGCTTGGCAAATTATTACCAGGGGGTCATCCTAAATATGCACAAATTGCGCGCACCACTTAATGAATTGCTGAAAAAGGATAAGGCTTGGGAGTGGACAGAAGATTGACAGACATCATTCCAAGAAATAAAAAGAATCCTGACTCCCAAACTATTCCTAGCGCATTTCAACCTGCAGTTGGACATAATAGTAGCTAGCGACGCTAGTCAATATGGCGTCGTGGAGTGCATCGAATGCCGGATGGCTCGAAACAGCCTATTGCTTTCGCATCACGGACTCTTTTGCCAGCTGAAAAGAATTATTCTCAGATCGAGAAAGAGGCCCTCGGAATTATATTGGCAGTTTCAAAATTCCAGCGGTTCTTGTACGGAAGGCATTTTTCTACAAACCGACTATAAGCCGTTGATATCCATTTTTGGATAAAAAAGGACTTCCAACATTCACTGCGAACCGGTTATTAAGATGGGGAACTATTCTGCTGAACTATAATTTTACAATTCAATTTCTCCCGTCAAAACAACTAGCCCATGCAGACGGTCTATCGAGACTGATTCCTGCCAAAATGGAACCTCTTGAAGATTCAGTAATCGCGGCACTACGTATTACTAGTGATGTAAAAACCAAGATAAACAATATTATCCACGAATTGACGGTCACACTTCAAGAAATTAAGTCAGAATTCCTAAATGACATGTTCATTCAAACCACGAAGCAGAAATTAGCACTGGGTGACACCAGTTCAGACATTTTTTTTATGGTTGCGAAGAAATACTGTTTTTCTGGTTGCGACGAAATACTGTTTACGGTGAAAGGGTTATCATCCTCCAAACCCTTCAAAAAGGAATTCTCAGGGATTTTCACCTGGGGCATCCAGGAATAAACAGAATGAAAAGCCTAATGAGAAGTTTTGTTTATTGGCCAGCTAACGTAATGTACTTGCAATAACCCTTATCCCTAAGTGGCTTCCGGGCCTTGATAAGTGGTGATCACTGTGTAAAAAAAAAGCTATGGACCATGATATTATCGACATGATGAACAGATGCAAAGGCTGTTCTTTGGCTGCAAAAACACCACCGATAACATATGAACCTTGGCCTAAGGCTGAACAACCATAGTCGAGGATCCACATCGATTATCCGGGATCTGTGGAGGATTTTTACTACCTGATAGTAGTTGACTCTTACTCTAAATGGCCAGAGATACTAAGATGCAAAAAACCGACCACGGCAACAACGACATTTTTTTTTTAATTGGAATTATTTGATCGGTTTGGAGTTGTAGATTGTCTGGTTAGCGACAACGCTACACAGTTCACTTCGAGAGAGTTCAGAGAATTCTTCGAGACATATCAAGTCAAGCATATTACGACACTTCAGTTCCACTCCAGAAGCAACGGCCAGACCTAACACTTCGTCGATACGCTTAAAAGGGCATACAAAAGGGTGTCCGGTACACTGACAGAAAAGGCCCTTCAACAATTTCTGCAGGTTTACAGAATCACGAGAAATCCGAACAAACCAGCAGAAATCATCTTTGGACAGAAAATAAAATCCGTATTTGATAAACTGCTACCCAAACACATAGTATACAACAGAACCTCTACAATGCCAACGAAACGGTTTAACAGGGAAGATAACGTGTATTTTAGACATTTTAGAAACAACGTTTCTTTTTGGGAACAGGACACGATCTTACGATGGATCGGCCATGTTACATACATCATTCAGGCCCGAAAGTTCCAACATAAGCGGCACCTAAACCAAATCAGGAAACGCTTCTACAAGGATCAAGAAAAACCACTGCAGGACGGCAGTGATGCGATTGAAACTGTGTATGACTGTTTTTACATAGACGCTCTAAAAGGGATGTAAGAACCAGGACGCTCCGGCAGAAAAAGGAAGCGCACATACCCCTTGGTTGTCTGCCCCAAAAGGAAGAAATACTAATTTTCTCAACCGCGAAAATCAGCTTAGGAGAGGGTGTTGTGGGGGAATCACCCTCTAAATTGACTGTTCTATCCATTATATAAACCACAGACCTTTTGATCCCAGGTGCTCGCCTGCTCGGTGACGTTTACTACTCTTTCAGTTGTAAGCTTTTTACGTTGTTGTTCCATTATTCTGTTTTCTTTGTGGCTTATTGCAAGCCATAACAGTTATGTACATGCTTTGCTAACAGATTTTATTAACTTACAAGTAAATTTTCACTTAACGAGTAGAGTTTTTAACGAGCTGCCATATTTTTTAAACAGTATTTTCAAAGGCGTTATATTTTAATAAAAGCAATTAATAATTGCTAAAAACAACTGAAAACAAAATTCATCTTATATTATCTCGGAAAAATGTTTCTGCCTCAACAGAAAAATGGTCAACAAAATGTTTTACCGTAAAATTCTTTTACAGAAAACTATTGATTAACATTAAACTGAAAAAGAAATATACTAGAATTTAAAAACACTATTTTCTGTACACTCAATCGTATGTGTTTTAAGCACTAGCAGGATTTAATTGAAATTTTGTTGCACTTTTTAAATTAAAAATATTTATAAATTTTCTTATTATAAAAAACAATTATTATATTGATGATAATTTTTTGACAGAAGAAATAAAATAAATGGCATATAACACATTAGAAGAAAAATATTAAATCGTAAGAACATTTTAATTTGCAAACGAACTAACAAAATTACAAAAATAAAAATTCAGCGAGTGATAAATGTATTTTGTCATAAAAACGATTATTGTTTTATTTTAAGAATTTTAATAAGAAAAAGTAATTTTTATTTAATTAAACCTAAATATTATACATAAATACTGTCCAAATTGATTTGGATTTTTTCTGTTGTCATTTTTTTCTTTTGTAAATTAAAATAAACCCAATACACCATTTTTATGATGAAGAAAATGTATTTATAATTTACTAATTTAAAATGTGTCATTTGATTTTTTTCTTTTAAAATCAGAAATAATTAAAACAATTTACTGAAGAATAATTTTTACAACATTTAATTACAAAATTTGCTACAATCTATTGATATAAGTGGATAATTTTGCATTTTCCTTCTAATGGTTTATACGCAATTTATTTCATTTCTTCTGTCAGAAAATAATAATCAATTTTATAATTCCTTTATGTATATATATATACATATATAGTCATCCACATACAGTACTGTTTCGCTGCTACACAGCTCATCAGTGCGGCTAGACAGGCAACTGCCTCAAGCCAGGATCGAAACCCGACCGCCCAGATGACAGGCAACGTTTCTCACTATATTGCTGCTGCTGTGAGGGTAATGAATAAACGATTTTTTGACATCGTCCAAATGTCTCCGCCTGATTTTTTACATATATGTATATCAATTCGCAATATGTTCAATCCAAGATAGGGAGCATTATAGTCATCCACATACAGTACTGATTCGCTGTTTCACTGCTCATCAGTGTGACTAGATATATATATTGCACACATATTTTTGCGAACAGACATGGCGCCGGACTAAATGTTGGCATTTGGGGAGCACATAAACATCTGTACGTATGAAATAGTGTCCGTATTTGCTAAATATATTTTGAGTTTTACTTATTTGTGACCTTTTAGGTTCAATCTCTATTTCTTCGACTAATTTATGTTCGTAATAGGCTCCGTTGGTTATATTTCCGTTGAATACATTTTTAAAGATTTCATTGAAATGATGGTTATTCATTTGTGTTTTAAATTATTAACTCTTCTATAAGTGTTTTTTTATAGTTATCTGTTTAAGAGGTGATGCATTCTTCATAATTATTTATTTGAGTGGTGATAAGGCTTTATACTTATCTATTTCAGTAGTGATACGCTTTTCATAATTATTTATTTGAGTTGTGACAATTATCTTTATAGTTATCTATATGAGTGGTGATATGTTTTTCATAATTATTTATTTGAGTTGTGACAAGTATCTTTATAGTTATCTATTTGAGTGGTGATACGTTTTTCATAATTATTTATTGGAGTTGTAACAAGTGTCTTTATAGTTATATTTTTATTTTTCTTCCTTTGAAGATTGTAATGCCGGGTATGGGGCAGCCAAACCAGCTGCCAACATTGCCCCGCTTTTTTATTGAAACCAACCGAGAGCTCTTTTTAGTATCCTCGCTGTTCCCTTAAGTGCAATTGTCTGAATCTCTTTTGCACTTGGTTCACCAGGAATATTAGTTAGGTAAAACTTCAGGTTCTTCTTCATAAGTCCTGTGGCACCTATGATAACTGGTATGATCGATATCCCCTTTAGGTTCCAGTTTCTTTTCATATCATACATGAGACCTTGGTATTTGGTCTGTTTCTCTCTTTCAGCTCTGTTAAGACCGCCATCATTAGGAACACTCACTTCAATCAAGGTTGCAAGTTATCTATATGAGTGGTGATATGTTTTTCATAATTATTTATTTTGGTAGTGATAAGTATTTTAATAGTTATTTATTTGAGTGGTGATACGTTATTCACAATTATTATTTGAGTGGTGATAAGTATTTTTATAAATTATCTGATTTGTGATACGTCTTTCATAATTATTTATTTGAGTGGTGAAAAGTGTTTTCATAGTTATCAATTTGAGTCGAGTCCTGAGTGTTTTGTTTTTTTTTTTGTTTTGTTTTGTTTTTGTTTTTTTTTGTACAGCATTGGGAAAGTTTTTTTTCACCTCTTAGAGATATCAACAATTTTCTAGGAATGGTAAATCTTTGGTGTGTTTTACATACAACGCCTTTTCTTTTTTTTTGTAGACATCGCAGGTCCTTGGGAAGACATGATATTCTTCATTACAGTTTGAACATTTATATATCTCAGTGTGTTTTAGTCACGTTTACTACATTTCCCACATACTTGCAAAAGTCCCTGTCATGAGCAAATTTCTGGCATTTAAAACATTGCAGGGAAGCTGATATAAATTGCTCTACCTTTTCTATTACAAATGCTGATACTTTCTGGCATTTTAGTAAAACAAAGGTGAGTATATAGATACAAAAACAAATATATAAACATATACAGATACAAAATCAAATATAAAAACATATATAGATACAAAAACAAATATATAAACATATACAACTAACCCCCATCAAATAACCCCCCCACAAAGAGGATAAGTGAGGTCGCAACTATAATCATACCCGTATGGGTTACGTAAGTCACTTAATATTCTACTTCATCGAGCAGTTATGGTATTACTAGCCGAAATAAGTACCTGTATGAAGGTATATTTGAACCAAATGAGTAATAGATCGTTTTGAGTGAAGCTCGTAATAATGTATGCATATGGATATTTTTGGGTGTGTGCATGTATGGATATATGATCTTTATATACCCGGGTAGGAAAAATAATTTATTAATATATATAAAAAAAAAAAAAATGAAGAAATAAATAGATGAAAGAAAGTAAGGAATGAAGGGTGAATGGAAGAAAAGGGAATAAGGGTATTAGAGTGAATAAACAAAGATGAAGGTAAGTACTACAATATATAAGCTTATATACTCGGTTTGTATAACCTAAATACTCTGATTTCTGTCATATGTTATTATATATTATTATTGTATCGTGATACATCTTATGTATATCTGCCTTACCATCGAAAGAATGTTTGTTAAATATGAGGATAACCCTATGAAATTCATGCTGAATTCAATATAAATTTTTACGTAGTGCCAATTTTTACGGTAAAAACCTACAACTTAGGAAAGTGTAACAAGCGGATGGAACCATGAAACATAACTAGACGTGTGGAATTTGATAGAAAAAGTGAATTTATATAGTAAATGTATTCATGTCTGTTTCTACTTTAGATGTATCATTTGGTGGCACGGTACATGTATGCATGTATATATGTATATGTCTATATTTGTGTGAGTTTGTATGTATAAGTGTATTTTATGTATGCATGTATGTTTGTATGTTTATATATATATATATCTCTGTATCTATATATCTGTGTGTATGTTTGTATGTGGATGTATCTCTGTGTCTATTGTATGTAGATGTATGTATATACATGTATATTTCTGAACTATTAGAATAGGCTGCCTCGTATAGAATTGTTGTAACAATATAGATTACAAAAATGTATGGATGTCCGAATGTTGTTTATATATATGTTATATATATATGTATGTGTGGGTATGTATATATAAGTATGTATGTGTGTATGTCTGTTGTGTGTGTATTTATATGTGTATGTGTGTAGGTGTATGTATATGTATATATATATATGTATGTTTGTATGTATATGTATATGTGTGTATGTATATATATATATGTGTATGTATATATGTATATATATGTATATATATATATATACACCCGTCTGTAGTCGGGTAGCATAATATTGCATATACGAAGAGGTTACCACGCTACATAAGTAAAGAAAAAACACTATTATTTGTCTCTGTATGTCTGTAATGTGTATGTGTATATATGCGCGGGTGTAGATAAATGTAGAAATTTATAAGTGTATTGATACACGCATATAGGTACATGTGGGGTTTAGATAACTTTCGGGTTTTATATTTATTCATATTTTGTTGGTTTATTTGTCTTAATTAAATTTATTTTATTCTTATTTATTTATTTTTTATTTTTGTTTTTGTTTTGTTTTATTTGCCTTAATGTAATTTTTACTTTATTTCTGTAGTTTCAGAATTATTGTCTAGTTTCAGTAAATAAAACAAAGAGCGTTCAGCATGGATTCGCTTTTGAATATATGTATTAATGTGTGTATCTGTGTGTTTGGCGATGTCTGTGTATGTGTGTATTATGTGTGTGTTCCATGTATGTGTGGGTGGAGGTAGATTAAAAGGCACCGGTCAGTACTTGGTTGACCATAGCTAAGGTTATTAACTTACAGACTCTAAGACAAGAAAACTAAACTCTCAAGTACCCTATGCCATAAAAAGCCAAAAGTTAGGTTGGATGGGGGAAGGGGAAAAGAAAAAAGATGTTTATTATCTTCAAAGACCTCACTCATCCTTTTACCGTTTTTTTTTTTTTTTTTTTTTTTGACTCCCACCCAGGTTGTATTTTAACTTGATAAACGAAATAGAAAAATGTATTTGGTGGAAATGTCACTTTTGAAGGTAATTCTTGGCCTGAGGACGTAATCCCCCAACGTGGGTGATTACAGAAACATGTATGCACATATGTAGCCATTAATGTTTGTATAAATAAAATTAATAAACATATACAGATACAAAATCAAATATAAAAACATATATAGATACAAAAACAAATATATAAACATATAAAGATACAAAATCAAATATAAAAACATATATAGATACAAAAACAAATATATAAACATATATGTTTGTGTTGTGTGTGGAGACGTATGCTAGAATTTGTTCTTTGTTGTGTTCTTTGGGGTTTCTTAGTTAGTCTACTGGGATTTTTTGCCAGTTCAATACCTTTACGTATTAGTGGTGGTGGATATCCTCTTTTCCGCATGGTTATTTGCAGTTAATTTAGTCGAGTCGAGCAGGGGTGTCTGTCTGTGAATATGGTGCAGAGTCTACATGCCAAGGAGTAGGGTATGGATTTTAGACAGTTTTGGGGATGGTGGCTTTTGAAGTGGAGGTATTTTTTAGTATCTGTGGGTTTGTAGAAGATGTATACGCTCTGTTTTTCAATGCCGTTTCAATTTTTCTAGTGTTGCTCAGGAAAGCTCTGTGCTCCTTATAATGCTTTTTGATCTATTTAATCTACCGTTTGGAAACTCATTTCATTTGATGTTGTGGGATATATTTATTTGGGGCAGATGTTTTGCGTGTTTCGTCGTTTAATCTTTCACGAGCAGATTGCCATTTTGAAGATTTTTAGCATTTTTTTTTTATTTGAGCTATTGGTATACCTTTTTCAGTTAGAAAAGAAAATAATTTGTCTATTTTTATTTCATCCAGTAATTCGATAATAATAAATTTTGGGAAGTCGGTTTCGGAATCTTAATTTTAGACTTTTTAAAGAGGAAGACATCATTGAGTTTTTGGGGTTTTTTTGCTTGTTTCATTGATCATATACTTTTCAACTCACTTGGGAATACACTACGGTTAGGAATGACTCAGGTGGGACGATTTATTTGCCTTGACTGAGACAGGGATATAGTACAAACATGCTTTAAATTATATCCTCTGCCAAATTCTGAATGTGTTGCTTTATAATACAACCCATCAGTGCTTTCTCTTTAAAATATTGACCTTCAGCACTTGCTTCTAGCTCATAATATAAAGGGTTGGAAAATGTTCCACAGAAGCAGAACAGTTACAGAAAAAAATAACTATATATCTTGGCTAAGGAATGTAGGAACAACCCGATTGATCGGATCTAGTCCCATCCAACCGACCGTCAGACTAAGTAAGGGTCAGAGGGGTGTGTTACAAGACATTGATCGCTCTGTTGTCCGGTCAGTGTCTGCTGAACCACCAGGATCCGGTTCTAACGCTATACGTTTCTTTTATGCGGGAACTGTCATAAATTAAACTGTGACGAATTCGTATTTTTCTTTTTTTTGCAGTCTAGACTAAATGAGGGAGTGTCTTATACTATAAGTATTAGCCTCATGACAACTTGGGCGCAACGTATGCGGGTTGATATGCCGTGGTTCCCATCGTCTGAGTGACACGTTATGTTTCATGAACCTACTGTTTGAGGAATCTATGTATCTCACCACCACAAATCCAGTTGCATTTCTGTGCTCTTTCTCGATCTAGATTTATTTAGTTTAATTGATTGCAGATTTGCATATTTCTCCGAGTGCAGATCAAAGCGGATTTGCATATTTCTCCCAATGCAGATAAAAGTAAAATCTTTTCTCTTTCTGGATCCGTTCAAGGTCGGAAATGAATGCGCTTTTTTTTTCAAACGTAGTTTTTCCCTTAGCTATCAGGAATCTGTAGTTATTTCATCCATTGTGTTACTATTCTGACATCGGATCACTTGAAGATCCTCGCTTGGATTTCGGCCATGCTGATTTAATAATATATATATATATATATATATATATATATATATATATATATATATATATATATATATATATAATATAAAGTTGAACGCCTCTGTGTGTCTGGTTACGAATAGGCTCCTATATGGTGTAATATTGTAGAAAACTGATCATATATAATGATCGAAGGAATGGGTATTTTTGATCTGGCATAATGATGATTCATTAAGATCGTGGGGTCTGCGTACGCGCCTGGTCCACAAAGTATGAATATAAAAAATAAAAATAAAAAAACGTATACAAGTGTTTTTGATATAGATTTACATAATAATACTTTGATAAGTATGTTATAACTAAAATAGGGATGGTATAATAAAATTGTGGGGTTTGTGTTCGCGCCTGACGTCCATAGAATGGAAATAGGCACAAACTTTTATAAAGACTTTTCATATCTATCTGTGTAAGTATACTTTGATAATTATGTTTCAGTTTGAAGAAATATGGTATAATAAAATTATGGGGTGTTCGTTCACGCCTGACCTCCATAGAATGGAAATATGTCACAAAGGTTTTTTTTTAATATAGATCCACAGAATATTGTGATAAGTGTTTCAGTGTGAACAGGTATGGTATAATAAATTATGGGGTTTATCTATTTTATTTTTACTTTCATCATATTTTGCTTTGGTTTTGATACCCCCAAATTCGAAGCTATCTCTTTACAACCCTTCCTTTTCATAACCTATCACACTTTCCTAAATCAGAGTCCATTTTCTGTAGGCTGTTTTTGAACCCAGTCAACGACGGGTACATTTGCTAGTATATATATATATATATATATATATATATATATATATATATATATATATAACTACTTCATTTACTCATATAAATTTAATTTACGAAAGTATAGATTTATGCGTAAACTTCAAGTATTTACTTCAAAAGTGCTCAATACGTAGGTAGAGTTAGTTAGTAATTTATAATATATATATATAAACACATTTCTGTTGCTTGTCAACCGCTAAATGAATAATTTCGAGAACATTTTGTCCTCGCGTTGTCATATTTTCCCAATAAAAAAAACATTTATTTTCTCCTTCTGTTAATCGATTAATAAGCAGCCTTCCGTCAGTTAATTGTGGCGGCTGGCTTTATTCGATGCTGGGGGAACCGGCACTTTTTTTATATATATTTGAAAGAAAGAGGAAAGGGGGGAAGAGGAAATCGGTTGAATATTTGAAGGAAGAGAGAAAAACTTGAAATGATCTTTTCACTGGCTTTTAAAGAAAAAAGAAGAAAAACGCAGTTCTCGGTCAATTGTTTTAAAATAGAAAGAAGAGAAAAGAGATTCTCGGCTACTTTTATACTGTAGCCCCGCTAAAGTAACAAGAAACATCACAATATATATATATATATATATATATATATATATATATATATATATATATATATATATATATATATATGCAAATGTAATTCTTGGTTCGTTCAAAGTCCATAAAACCATATTTCTACATTACTAATTTAATTGAAACTTTCAGAAAATTTATCTGTAAAGTCAAGGAATGTTTGCATGTTATTAAAATAAATTAAGATCGTTAAGATCTCAAATTATAAAAATATATTAAATAAAATAAAAATATTTGTCGTAACTGCGAGACCGTCCGCCATATTTCATTTCCGGTAGCAATGAGCCTTTAAGGTGCACCACACGTTGACGACTTTCGAATTACAACATTTAACTATCTAATTAATAGATTGGTAAAAATAACAAAATTCCCTATTTTTTAAATTATATATATATATATATATATATATTGTACTTTAACCTTACAATTGAATAAAAATAATATAATAAAACTTTAATTAAACTTGGAAATACGATTTTTGAAATAGCGCAGATCGGTAAGTGCACTAGCATCTTTGATTTATCTTAATTTTTTTCATTTTTAAATGCCTACTTAAAATAAATTTGTCTAATTCTTAATTTCTTATGTTATTGGAAAAAAGAAGGTAAAGATGAAGAATTACTCCACCCTCGAAAATTCCTTTATAATTACCACTTTTATAGGTTTTCCGGGTCGCAACGAAAATAACGTTTATAATTAAGGCATTGATTGAGATTGTCGGAGTGACTTCCTCATCTTGGTTGTTATTGTCACAACGTTTCGGCCGTTTTGCCCTCCGGCCTTCATCAGGTGTTTTGTATCGAACTGGGGAACCGTTTGTTAGGAGTCTTGAACCCAACCCTTTATTATTATTACGGGGGTACCGTGTTCGGACTCCAGCTAGGCTCTGAGGCATAGTTGCTGATTCTCTGTTTTGAATGTTACTTTTTAACTGCCTTCGTTCAGGATTGAACTCAGCACCTTTGGGTAACTGTAAACTTTGATACAACGTCTAGGACCACTCGGCCATATGTCACTAGCAAAATTCTTAGTTGTTTTTTGTTAATGTTAAACCTATGTTGTTATTCAAGGTTTTCTCTCTAGCAGAGGTGTCCAAATTTCATTCAGCTCTATGCTTGGTTTGCTCAATAGGTTGTTATGTCCGAGCATGTGAGCTGTTTCTTTAAGTTTTCTCACTTTCCAGTGGGTCTCTCTGTTTATTATTTTTACGTCGTCCCATAGGGGGCGATGGTCCCCCCTCTCCATTCAGACATGGTTGGCTATACTCGATCTTTCCATCTCCCCTTTAGTTACCGCTTTTCGGTGTTCATCCATCCTTACTTTAAGAGAGCGGCATGTTTCACCCTTGTAAACCTTTCTGCAACTGCATGGGATGGAGTATATGTAGTTTTTAGTCATGTTCTCCTCCATGCGGGGCTTCACTCGTACCAGGTGTCGTCTGAGTGTTGTCTCGCTCTTGAATACCGTCCTGATATTGTAGGGGCACATATTCTCTGAATCTTTTCGGACCCCGATAACATACTATCCACCAGACGTGTTAATAGTATAAGAGAGGAGAATGAAACCCAAAAACCTCCAACGGTCTGCCTACCATACATACGAGGCATCTCCGAACAACATAGGTTTAACATTAACAAACAAACAGGTTGGGTTCAAGACTCCTAACCAGCGGTTCCCCAGTTCGATACAAAACACCTGATGAAGGCCGGAGGGCAAAACGGCCGAAACGTTGTGACAATAACAACCAAGATAAGGAAGTCAGTCCGACAATCTCAATCAATGAAAACCCCTCATCTCAAAAATACAGACAATTACTATAATTAAGACAAACGAGTAGTTTCCAAGATATGAAGAAATGTTAGTTTAAAATGTGGAGGATCACTTTTCCATAATAATTTAACGTAAAATGATCACCCACTTTGTGGCCACGATTTTTTTTTGGGGGGGGCTTTCTTTCTACCCTTGGAAAATCCTTTAAAATTACCTGTTTAAATTGCAAAATGCAAAAGAAATCAAACAAAAAACTTTTTAGCCAAGAAACACACAGAGAAATTGTTAAAAATAGTATTCATCTTTTTCTATCGAATTCATTTGCTGTTTTTATTGAGAAGTATTTTCTTCCCGGTATCTTATAAAATTGTCCATAAAGAGCCGTGCGTCTCACGTTCCTATATAACAAAAAAAGTTTTTTTAAGATTTCGGTGTGCTAAAAACGAATCTGCAAACCGTTTCCGTCGCAAAAAAATAATTTTTATGACATGAAGAAATTACTTTTTCGAAAAGTAGGCGACCACTTTTCCATATAAATTTAACTTAAAATAAGCACCCACTATCTTTCCACCTGAGAGAGGGGGTATTGTTCCCCATGTTTATTGGTTAAACAGCTTTCATTTATACTCGCGCGTAGCATAAACGAAGGCGGCGGCTATGAAATGGGAAATAGTCCCAGAGTCCAGGGGTTATTACCATGCAAAAGAAATCAAACAAAAAACCTTTTTAGCCAAAAAACACACAGAAAAATGCCCCTCTCTCAGGTGATCAGAAAGTGGATGCTCATTCAAAGCTAAATTTACATTGAAAAGTGATCACCCACTTTTCGAAAAAGTAATTTCTTCATATCATGAAAACTTTCTTTTTGCGACGGAAACGGTTTGCAGATTCGTTTTTAGTACACTGAGATCTACAATAAAATATTTCGTTATATACGAACATGAGACGGGCCTTAAAGTGAAATAATACCGGATTTTTTGGGCAGATTTGCCGTCTAGTTTTATAAATATCCTCAAACCACGTAATCACTAAAAGGGACTCTTAAAAGTCGTCATCTGTATCGAGCAATAGTTTAAAACCACTGATTATATGTCACCCTACGTCACAGTCACATATATTGAGTGAGTTCCTAACAATATTTTGTATAGTTTTTTAGTTTAAACTCATTTTCCCAAAATTTCCCCAAACTTAACGTGTTCGATACAGTCTGCCGCCATTTGTATTTTTCAAATATACCGATAAACACTGCATGTTTATGAACCCATTAAATATTATACATTACATAAAAACGCTACAATCTTATTTTCTTGTCTTTGATAACATTTATTTGTTATATATTTATTTGTTGACAACTTCTTTGTATCTGTGTTTAGTAATACAAACCCTTTTGATTTAATGTAACGTTTAGTCGGCTCGAAAAACAGTGTTTATCGGTGTATTTGAAAGATACAAATGGTAGCGGACACTGTTGATTACGTTAAGTTTGAGAAAGTGAGTTAAAACTAAAAACTATACAAAATACTGTCACAAACCCACCGATTATGTCAGTATATGTCATGGTAACATATATTCGGTGGGTTTTTGACACTGTATTGTATAGTTTTTAGTTTTCAACTAACTTTCCCAAACATAACGTATTCAACAGAGTCTGAAACCATTTATGTTTTTTGAGCCGATTAAATATTTTTCATTACATAAAAACACTAAACAATTATCCAGTTAGGTAGAAACATAACTTACCTTACCTTTGCTTTCATTTATTTGTTTTTGGACAACGTTTTCGAATCTGTGTATAGTAACCCCCCCCCCCAATCACTCAAATATCAATTACTAACTCACATTTTTATATACAGAAAACAATAAAAAATAAAAACTTTTAGCGTTTCAACATTTTTGCTACGTTCAGCTTTATCCACTGATTGTTGGGTGAGCCCAAGCCATGATTGACGGTAATCCCGAGGATCAGGATCCAATTCTGCAAGAGTACCATTTTTTTATTTTCTTCTTTTTGTTTTTTTTTACTTTTTGGAGTGGATTGCTGTACTAAGAATATAAGAAACATGCATTTTCTCTTTTTATTAGAATTTTCCATTACGCCAAATTGAGCCACAGCAAGGCGTGACAGGTACAGCTAGTATATATATATATATATATATATATATATATATATATATATATATATATATATATATATATATATATTAATGTAACTCTTGGTTAGTTCGTAATTAATAGTCTAAATAACTAAATAAATGATTGCTTCCACATTTTGGTATAATAGGTTTACTGTACTTATACATGTTTCTATATATCTCTTTTTAATTATAACATTATACTTAATTTTTCTATAATAAATAGGTGGTTTTCTTTGTACCGATAGGCCATTTTTTTTATTTATCGACAATTATTTATCACAGCTTGCCTCACGTGACCAGTGTTTCTCATTTAGCGGTTTTCCCGTAAGATCTGGAGATTTCGTTTGCAATCTAGCGGGGAATTCTAGAAAATCTGGAGATATTTTGCACCCACATACCCGCAATTTTAGATTAAAAATAAAGACAAGCGCTTGAAAATACTTTAAACAATTTCATGTAAGTAAAAAAAATAGCATTTATTGCCTTTGGGAACAATTATTCTTTGATTATTTGTTTTGTTTTTCACCTTTTTTTTCGGCTAACCATTCTTAAATCTCGCTATAAAATCGATTTTTCCGCGTACATCTTAGGGGAGGGGCATTCCAACCTCCGTAGTTTAGTTTAAAATACGATTTTAGCAACCCTCCTTAGTCAAAAATTCTAAAAAGCAAGAAACAACAGCAAAAAAAAACTGATACCAAACACAGTAGAATTTAATTTTCTACCAAACTAAATACTTTTAACATGCTAAAACAAAGTTTTTTGTTTTTCTAATTTCCAAATATGTTGTTCAAAGTGGATTTTACACATTGAATAAAAAAAATAATAAACAAATGTCCGCTTATTGCTTAACGAGTAAGGTTTTAATGACTACTGTATCAGAATTTTTGTATGAATTTTTGACACCCCTAACACGAAACTGCGAATAAAATATAAACAAACTCGTAATTTCTCCTTTAAAAGTGGGTTGTTTATTTTATTTATGGATTATACTTCCAAAATAAACTATTAAAGTTGTATAAAACGTAATAGAAATATTTTATTTTTTTATTTTTTTAAAAAGCAGTAATAAAATTAATTGAATTTTACAAGCTCAGTATTTTCAATTTTTAAACTTTAAAAATCTATCAAAATTTTTCTATTGATTCAATTTTTATCGATATTTTCAGGGTCAATGTGATATTTAATGCTCTTTCCAATAAACCGAATATAATATTTTAGACAAACGCTTTTTTTTATAATTCAAGCCCTCCCCCATTTTCAAATGTCTATTATAAAGTAAATAATTAATTTATGTACCAAAGTTTTATATATCACAAATTGACGATAAATGATCAATAAATAATATATTCAAATTTAAAACAAAAAAGTAGTGTTTGTTAGAAATTTACCTGTAAACTCCCAAGTTTAAAACCTTTTTTTAAACACGTTGTTTGTTTTTTGTTTTTTGTTTTTTTGTTTTTTTTAATGAAACCTTGGTCCTTGCTCCTTTAATTGAAAAAAAATTTACGAGTTGAATTATATTTTTCAAGTAGTTATAAGCTTGGAAAGACAGGGGACCGAATTAATTCACGCATCCCATTTGGAAATGTCTATTAAAAGTAACTAATTAATTCACTCACCAAAGTGTTATATATCACAAATTGAAGATAGAGGATCAATAAATAATATGTTCAAATTTAAAACAAAAAAGTAGTGTTTTTTAGAAATTTACCTGTAAAGTCCGAAGTTTAAAACTGTATTTTAAACTACGTTGTTTGTTTGTTTTGCTTTTTGTTTTTGTTTTTTTTTAATGAAACCTTGATCCTTTCTCCTTTAATTGAAAAAAAAATTATGGCTTGAATTACATTTTTTGAGGAGTTATAAGCTTGGAAAACGGGGTGGAATTATTCAATATTTTTCACGAAATTTCTGACAAACCCAACAAATGACTTATCTACCACTAACCCTAAGTTCGAGTTACGCTCCCAAATTTAGAGTTAGTGATAGTCATAGATTTTTTATACAATTTTCCAAGAGTGAAATCTCCAATGATTAAACGACATGCAACCAGTTAATTGTTGGAAAGACAACTTTTAATAAAAGAAATGAAGTAAAAATAACTTAAACACAGTTTCAGCACGTATAAAAGATACTTGAACTTTACTGAATTTGGTATCAGGTATTTTTGTTATTGTTTACAATTTCTCGAATATTAATTATTTTACACAAATGATTGTGTTGTTACTACTTACTTGCCGCCCTCCAAGAGCCGTTATTCATGATTTTGCTTATTTTTTACTATTTTTAAGACGTTTATTTTATTTAATTGTCAGCATGAACCAACTTTTTAAGATGCAGTATATGCTAACACTTCAGCGAAGTTTACTGTATTTATTTTTTAGGTAACATTAATAACATAAAGTTTTACACTTTATTTATTTTTTTTGCATAATTAATGATGGAAGCATATTTTCTGTTTTTCTTACCATCTGTTGAATATAAATTTGTACAGTCTCTTGAAGAACAAAAAAACTTTTCTCTATTTTCACCTAACTATTAACCATGTTCATATAAAGCATCATCTGTTCTTTTTATAATAAAAATTCCGTTTTCAAAAAGAAACGTTTACTGCCAAATTTCTTTTAAAAAAGAAAAAGTGCAAGTTTTCCAGAAAAAAAAAATTCACCTTACATTTTATGGTAAAAATTTTTTTATTTTTTTTGGGGGGGGAAGGGAAATAACTTTTATTGATAAAAAAATTGCAAAAAATAATAAAAGTAAATAAACGAACAAAACGCAACTTTTCTTGAGGAATGTGTTCCCTTTTTACAAACTTAGCCACAGCAACGCGTTGCCGGGTACAGCTAGTATATATATATATATATATATATATATATATATATATATATATATATATATATATATATATATATATATATATATATATATATATATATATATATATATATATATATACTAGCATTTCAGCCCGGCGTTTCCCGGGTGTTTGGAGGTCCATGCTGAGCAAAAAAAAAAAGTAATTTTTTTTAAATTTTGACCCCTATTATGACCCCTTAACATTTATTGATTTGGGCTTCTAATCAAGTTATTAAGTTAGATCCATGTTCGAGTAACCTATATCTACAATTTCAAGTGTTGAAGGAGTTTGGTAGAGTCTCAAAGGTCAAATCGTTGAACTTTGACCCCTTAACAGCCAAATTTCGGTCCAAAAACAGATCACATAATTTTTCCCAAATATCAGTACCCTGTATATCAAATTTCGAGTCTGTAGACAAAAATTGGCAGTTATTGTATAGGGAAATGTACACAGACAGACAGACAGACATACACACACAGACACGTTCAGTTTTATAGATATATAGATATATATTTTATTACATTTTCACCCCAAACAAGCACATTGACATTTTGTGTAGCTGGCTACTATCATGGACATAAGCTACTAGCTTACTATGTAGGGAGTTGAGCAGCAAGATGTCGGTTCAGGTTACACTTGAACTTCTGCATGTCAGTACAGTTGGGGACTCAGGGATTTGGGAGGGAATTCCAAAGTCTAGCGTTTCTGGGGAAGAAACTACTGGAGTAGAAAGCTCTACTTCATCTAGGGATCTTTACTGTGTAGGGATGGGATTTAGCTGCTTGTCGGGTTTGTCGAGGGTATTTACTATTACTAATGCTTGCAGTATGTCACAGCATTCACCAGTAAAATACTTGTAGAACAGGCAGAGGAATGCTACATTTCGTCGGTGGGACAGCTTAGATGACAGTTCAGGACCTATCAGGTTGGCAACTTTGTTTTGTACCTTGTCTAGGAGCGAGAGACTAGTAGCAGATGCACCAGCCCCAATATGACAACAATACTCCATACACAGGCGAATGGTTGCCTTATAGAGGTACATGATAGTTTCGGGCTTTAGCAGCTTTCTAGCACGGTAGAGAGAGCCTACCTTCTTCGCAACGGTCCTGGAAATGGTCTCAATGTAATTGTTCCAACTCATGTTTCCTGTGAACGTAAGACCGAGGAGTTTAAAAGGTGTACTTTCAGATAATAACTATTTGGCCATTGCTATTGGTGGTTGAAAAGGTTTCTTGTAATTATTGAAGGAAACAAGATTAGTCTTAGCAGCATTGAATGTGACCATCCATTTTTGTCCCCCATTTCACTACAGATTATAGGGCATCCTCTAGTGTTCCTGCTATTTCCTTAGATATGTGTTCATTTTTTCCTGTCGTGCCTGTTATAGGGCGTGGTGTAATCAGTATATATACCCATCTAAGCGGTAATTTTGCCAGATAGGTCATTTATGTATATTAGTAAAAATAAAGGCCCAATAGTAGAGACCTGAGGCATACCATATTTATATCATATTGTTTAGATGTATGACCGTCGAGGACAACCTGGATTTTCTCTCATTTAAGAAGAATTTAATTATGTTAAGTGTTCGTCCAGTAATACCGTATGATTGGATTTTCCTGAGAAGACCTTTATAATATCTCGTTGTTTTGAGCAATGGCTCTTCAGTTTTGGCTCTAGAGTTTAGGGGGATTTCGACTATTATCACTGCATGATCAGCGTTCCCAAGTGGGCTGTGGGCTGTGGGCATTTGTCATACAATCATCAGGAACTGTGATCAGAAACAGATCTAGAAGTGATGTGTGTTGTTCTCGCTTTGATAAGGAATGAGATATAGAGATGCTATGTTTTGTGCTATCAGCTACGTCTGTGTAGTAGAGAATCCAAGCCAGTTGCTGTGGTGGACATTGAAGTCACCAAATACATGCACTTGTGCACTAGTGTCTAGGGGAATTGCTGTATATATGCTGTCAGACTTAATTCATTAGAGTGCTGTCCTGGGTAGGGGAAGAGCAGTAGAGAAAATAAAAGTAACTAATGTTATGTTGCATGTTAAGTCTAAAGCACAGAAAGGATTAATCGTCCGATTCTAGGTTTGTATCTCTAGTCAAGAGGAGGGTGTTACGAATATAGACCTCAAGTCCGTGCATATGTCTGTCAGAGTTGTTTACGCCAGAGTGCGAGATATCCATGCATGTTAAAGGGAATGGAGAAGTGTAAGTTAGTCTTACTGTGTGCTAAGGTATCCGGGGTGTTTTTTTTACGAGAAATGCTTCAATATCATCTAAATTAGTTCTAAGTCCACGGATGTTCGTAAATGCAAGCCTCAAGGGAGGAGGCAAGTTAATGTTGTTTGAATCTAAGCGTGGTTTAAGCGTAATTATTTTTATTGTACAGTCATTTTTTTAAAGAGTTTCAGTTTCGGTAAGGGGGTGCTGAAAAAGTGGTTATGCAGAATACCAGACATGCAACACAAGTAGACCATCTGACCCTCCATCTACTAGGATTGTGGCCTCAGGAAAGCCCACCGGAGATGAGTGCAGGGTACCTTTCTATGCGTGATATTGCACTAGAAACATCCCGATATTATTCAACTGTTGATGGAGCAGCCGCTCAAAGTGCTATCAAGAGTAAGGCACCTGAACTACCAGTCGGAGACAGCAGCCAGGAATTGTCAATATGCATATTTGATTTTTAAAGAATATATATATAAACTAAGATGTGAATTAAATTATATCAGCCATTTTAGCAGACTGGCTATGAGATAGACTTATTTAAGAATTGATTTGGTTTATTAGGCTATTATAATAAAAATGCAATGTTTAGTGTGCATATAGTTTTTAAACTTAAATATGAGATAATATCTTTCTATATATAAAGGCAATGTGTCAGTGCGTATAGCTGTGTGTGTGTCAAATCGTTCCTAAACGTCTAGATCAATGTTTTTTTAATATGTTACGTTAACTTCATATATAATGATGGAGTGTTGCCTAGAAATGTTTTATATTAAAATGACCATGATAAGTAGCGAAAATCGATAATCAAAATAACCTGATTAAAGAAAGAGCATTCCAAGTCTAACATCACAAATATATTTGAAAAGTTTCATCACCTCACAAGCATAAAGTCCGGCGTATAGAAGGAACAGTAAGTTCATTAATAAGATAGGGTAGCGTTCGAAATTAATGTTTATGTTTAGGACACAAACGAACCATATTTGACTTCTGGCATTTAAAACGTAAACTAAAGACATTATATATAGATATATATGTATAACATGTTTATAGTTTCTCTACAGTGCAATGTAGATTACAACGTATTGTGGATAAAGTCACTAAGGAAGGCATGTGAAGCTTCCTCCCGTTGCCTTGTGGTCTCTCCCCAACTAGACGACTATCGATCGATTTAGTTGAAAAATAGACGATTTCATCTATTTTGAACACAGTAAAATATTAGAAGTAATGGTTATAGTAGTAGTAGTAGTTGTAGTAGATTCTGTGTTAAAATGTTCATATTCTATAAAAAAAAACGGAAGCAAATTTGTCGAATTTCACATTTTTCTATGTTCAAAATGGAGGTTAGAAGTGAGAGTAGCTGTCGTAGAATTTGTTACCGTGTAATCTAACATCGTTGACATCAAGTCTCACGACAGCTATTCTTTGTATTCTTATGATTAGTCGCTGACGTCAGCGGTTTCTTGCTGGAACATTCAAAATAAAAATAAATTATAAATACACTGGAATACAAAGAGTGTGTGAATAATATAAGATCAGATGTATGCGATAAGGTAAGAGAGGGCCGAAATCCCTCATCGAAGCTCTGCGTGAATAGCGATTGAAACCACTTTTGTCTTTAGTTGTAGAATAGTTTCGCCCTCTCGCAGACAGACACGTACTCACAGCATCAATTTCTCTCTCTCTCTCTCTCTCTCTCTCTCTCTCTCTCTCTCTTTAAATCTAATATATATTCGGCTATGCGTCTGTCTGTCTCCATATTTCCAAACTTTATCTCCTCCGAAACTAAAAGTCGCAGAGCGACGCTAGGGGCCACAAATGAGTGCATTTACTCCATACCTTTTTTTATGGGTCATTAGCCGGTTAAAATTGTTTTGTAAGGATTAAAAATGGGTCAAAATTGAAAGGAATAGTTGAACATTTTGTACAATCATCTTAGTTATTTTTTTTTAATGAGTTCATATGCGTATCACGTTAATACAGTGGTAACGTCACCAGCTTTGAATGCTCCAGTTTCGGTTTCGATTTTAGTTGATAGCACCTAATTTTTTTTTTTACTTTTGTAATCATGACTCTATAATAATATATACGAAATCTGGACGAATTAACATATCATATTTAAGCCTATTTTACGCCCGGGAAAAGCCGTGCGCCTTCCCCCTGCTGGTATATATATATATATATATATATATATATATATATATATATAGTAAGTAAGTAAGTATAGTATAAGTAATGCCCCTGGCCCACTTACATTTGTCTGATCTAGCTTAAATTTCATGTACCATGATTTATATCTCTACGGGTTATGTGGCAAATTACAGCTCTGAACTAATTGTGGTTTCTGTTTTACAGGTGTTTGAACTGAGCCAGGTGTGAAATGGAGACTGTTGAATGTCGAGCAGTGATCCGGTTTTTGTATTTGAAAGGACGCACACCACAGAAGACTTTTGGTGAAATGAAAGAAACTTATGGTGATAATGCCCCATCATATGACCTTGTAAAACGCTGGCATCGTGAATTCAAACATAGCCGTAAGTCTGTGGAAACAGCTGCCAGACGTGGTCGCCCCCTCCCCTTCTGCCATTGATGAGACATCTGTTCGTCAAGTTGAGGCTGATATTTTTGAAGATCGGCGCATTACTATTCGTCAAATAGCCCAAGATGTAAAGATTTGTACAAGATCTGTGGAAACTATCACTCATGGCCATTTGCATATGCATAAGGTGTCGGCCAGATGGATTCCTAGATTGCTCACACCATTCCAGAAGCGAGAACGCGTCGAGTGCTCAAGGATGAATTTGGAGATGTGCCAAGAAGATGAGTTAAAGATTTTCAAAAGACTGATTACACAGGATGAAACCTGGGTCCATCACTATGATCCAGAAATAAAAGCCCCGTTAATGCAGTGGAAGCACTTGGACTCACCACCTCCAAAGAAGGCAAAGGTGCAGTCCTCCGCTGGCAAGGTCATGCTCACAGTCTTCTAGGACCAGGACGGAGTACTGATGACAGATTTTCTGGCAAAGGATACCACAGTTACAGGAGCTTATTATGATTCACTTTTGAGGAAATTAAGGGAAGCTATCAAAATCAAGAGGCGGGGCCAGATCAGCAAAGGTACCCTCCTTCTGCAGGACAACGCCCCGGTCCACAACTCGCATGTCGCCAAATCAGAAGCATGGGCGTGTGGTTATGAAAGCACCCCCATCCTCCCTACTCTCTTGACCTTGCACCCTCTGACTTTTACGTCTTCCCAGCCATTAAGTTGTTTTTGAAAGGGAAGCGTTTCCCAGATGATGCAGCCTTGATTTCTGAAGTCGCGTCGTGGTTGGAGGACTAACCTGGGGTGTTCTACAAAAACGGTCTCCAGAGCTGCATCAAACGATGGGAGAAATACATAACTCTGGGCGGTTCCTATATAGAGAAAGACTAATTACTGCGCCAAGTTTTGTTGCTCTACTACTATGGGAAGTGGGTCAGGGGCATTATTTATTGCACGCCCCTCGTATATGCTAGGCACTTTTTCTATATGTGTGGCTGTGTCTATGAGTTTTATTCTATGGACTACGAAACGGCTGGTCGAACATTTTTGAAAGTTCATACAAATGTGGTTTATCTGTCTGGAGTGTTCTTAGATAGGTTTGTTATTGAAATGCCTCCGATAATTATTGGAAATCTAGAACACTGATTAAATAAGGAGCAGTCCGATTTTGAACAAAGTTTACACCTTTATGCAGCCTAACATCGCAAGTCTATTAGGAAAATTGTATCACCGTACAAGAGGAAAATGTATAGTAGGCTGTTTCATGAGACAGAGGCGGGTTCGAAAAAAATATCTCATGAGACGTGTACTATAGCATTTTAAACTTTAATTCAAGCTATTATATAAAAAATAACTGAATTAAAAAAGCAATAGATCCTCTACAGTATAATGTAGACTACCATGTACTCTTGTTACGCTGTAAGCAAGCAATCGAGCTGTATTGAAAAAAATAGTGATTTTATCGATGCTGATGACAAGAAATATATAGGGCGTGTTGAACATTCGTTGAACATTTGTTAAACATTCGTGGAACATTCGTTGAACATTTGTTGAACATTTGTTGAGCATTCGTTGAACATTCGTTGAACATTTGTTGAGCATTTGTTGAGCATTTGTTGAACATTTGTTGAACATTCGTTGAACATTTGTTGAACATTTGTTGAGCATTCGTTGAACATTCGTTGAACATTCGTCGAACATTTGTTGAGAATTCGTTAATCATTCGTTGAACATTTGTTGAACATTTGTTGAGCATTCTTTGAACATTTGTTGAACATTTGTTGAACATTCGGTGAACATTCGTTGAACATTTGTTGAACATTCGTTGCACATTTTTGAACATTTGTTAAACATTTGTTGAGCATTCGTTGAACATTCGTTGAACATTTGTTGATCATTTGTTGATCATTTGTTGATCATTCGTTGAATATTTGTTGAACATTTGTTGAACATTTGTTGAACATTCGTTGAACATTTGTTGAACATTTGTTAAACATTCGTTGAACATTTGTTGAACATTTATTGAGCATTTGTTGAACATTTGTTGAACATTCATTGAACATTTGTTGAACATTTGTTGAACATTCTTTGGGCATTTGTTGAACATTCGTTGAACATCTGTTGAACTTTCGTTGAACTTTCGTTGAACATTTGTTGATCATTTGTTGAGCATTCGTTGAACATTTGTTGAACATTCGTTGAACATTTGTTGAATCTTTATTGAACATTCGTTGAACATTTGTTGAACATTCGTTGAACATTTGTTGAACATTCGTTGAGCATTCGTTGAACATTTGTTTAATATTTGTTGAACATTTGTTAAACATTCGTTGAACATTTGTTGAACATTTGTTGAGCATTCGTTGAACATTTGATGAACATTTGTTTAACATTTGTAGAACATTTGTTAAACATTCGTTGAACATTTTTTCAACATTCGTTGAACATTTGTTGAATATTTTTTAAACATTCGTTGAACATTCGTTGAAAATTTGTTGAACATTCGTTAAGCATTTACTGAATATTTGTTGATCCTTATCGAATTTCAGGTAGCGTCGTTTCTCACTACTATTTTTACTTGAAAAATTAAGTTTTCCACGGAAAGACAAATCTATCCGGCTTTACACTTGTCCTTTTACATATATATATATATATATATATATATATATATATATATATATATATATATATATATATATATGGTAGTAAACATGTCTCGGAATGAATCTTGTAATCAAAAACTCACTTATTAATAGTTTATCTTTTTATTTTTTTATTTTATTTATATATATTTTTTTCATATATTAGTAGAAATAGTAAACGTATTATTTTACATTTTTTTTAATAGGGAAGTGGTATTATCCACTAGAGAGCCATGGAATTATCAGCTTTCCTGTTTTTAAATCTCCGAAATAGCTACATAGTAAGCAGCTGATGATCCCCGTTTTCTATTTACCAAATTTTAGTTATGGTTTTCTCCTTTCTTGCTCATGTAGTTAAATTCTATTTTAAAATTGAAGCCTTTGGCGAAATCGGCTTATGCAAATGCTAAGTCTATTTATATTTAACAATTTTAAGGCCTATTTTTTCATTCTTATATAAATGAATTCTCTTTTGTCATTATAAAATGTTTAGTAGTCGGATTATGTAAGTTTGCGATAGGTTAAAGTTAATATTTTTTTCCCTTCCGGGAATTTAAACTGCATTCTTTATTTTTATTTTTGCTTTTTTTTATTCAAAGCTTCTTTAGACTATATATATATATATATATATATATATATATATATATATATATATATATATATATATATAGTGGAAATGGTAATTAATAAAAACTGAAGAAAGTGCTCAATACTGTTGTAGAGCAAATATGCGTTTTTTTATTACCGTATCTTTCTGTTAAGTTTCATTATTGTTTCAGCTACACGAATAACAAGAAATATTACATAGATATGACTTCCTTAGATTTCTAAACCCAGTATTATGACCATAAAAGTACGTTCAAAAACAAAAAAAAACACCGAACGAAAACAGCACTACCAAACCAATACTGAGAACTCAAAGAAAGCGGACGTTCTCCAATAGTCGAATGGAAAATAGTTGAAAAACAAGAACATGTAGGGATCTAGATTATACATGTAGATTATGCCTGAATGAAAAATTTACTATCCTATACATTAAAGAAGGCCAATATCTATTAAACTCTAGGAGAGAAATAGTGAACAACTGCGTGCACAAGATGAACTTTACTCTAGGATAGCGATATAAAATAATTGTAAAATTTTACATAACAATAGCAAAAAGATAAAATAAAAATAAAACAAAAAAATGAAATAAAATAAACATATATATACATAAATAATTATATGCATATACATATATATATATATATATATAAACTTAAATAATATCTAAATTATAGAAAAAAAATCACATCTAACTTAGATTGAAAATAGGTCAGCTTACTTAGAAATGTACTCTTCCCATGAAAAACGCACATAAAGGGAGGGGTGAAACTAAGGTCAACTGTACCTTTGTCCTGTAAGTTCCTGCCGATTGGTTGATTAGGATGGGCACGATGGAAAGTAGGAAGCTAATTGGTTAACTAAAAATTCAATAGCATGTTCGTATATAAAAACGCGCAGTAACCACAACTCTTTGCATAAGCATGACGAAGTATCATGAGAATGAAACGCGGCATATTATGTGTAGCTTAATTTCCATATATTTATAACTTACTACTTATATATACTAGCATGGGTACCTAGCGTTGCCTGGGTCGACATGAAGTTCCGTTTGGAACACACCTGCTGTACGAAAGATATTAGTCATTTTCATTGTGGGCAACGTCGATAACCCACAACAATTTCAAAAATAAAAGAATGGATAAAAACATGTAAATGTAATCGCTAAAAAAAATTATGCGATACGTTTTCCACCAGATATTTCGGCAGAAGGGATGCAAAGACGAGAAGCTATTCTCCAGATATTGAGCACTTTTTGTTGCACATGCGTTGGAATACATCCCAAAAACAAAAATTAGAAAACATTAATCAAAACAACTTTTTTTAAAAATAAAAATAAGAGCGAGTGCCCGAGCGACTTACAAAAATTAGCTACATAGGCAAGCTCGAAACTGAAACGCGAAAGAAAGGAAAAGGTAATTTGCAAAATGTATGTATCCGCTGTACCACGATGACTTATCACGTCATAGTCAGAAAAATATTTATTAATAATAATGCGTACGTGATATTTAAGTGAAGTTTCAGAAAAAAGTGGAATTCATTTTAATGACTACAAACACAGAAATTAAATCCTTGCAGTTTATTTGTAAGTGTTTTTTGTTGTTTGTTTTAATATTTAAAACAATGAAAAACATTTTTCTGGCTATATGGATCTATTCTTTCACGCTAGAAACGTATTAAATTATTTGGTGAATAGGTTTTGTTTTCATGTTTAGAAGTTTACAGGGGAAATAACTCTGTTTCTAAAGAAATTCATGTCGGGAATATTGATTCCAAATAAATTAAATATATTATCAATAGAATTGTTATTTAAAGTTGATCACATGACAATCTAAAATAAAACACTTAAAACAATTTTCTCGCTAGAAATATTAACTAACGTACAGTTATTTAGTAATATCGATTTTCTTAAGTGTTGTATGCAAATAAGGTGATCTCTTAATTATATATTTTGCAAGAATCATGCTATATATTGAAATAAATGAAGTAATAAAGTAATGAATCTTTTGTATATATTAATCAATTGTGAACGAACAAAAAGAAACAGACAGGAATACGAATTTGTATATATATATATATATATATATATATATATATATATATATATATATATATACTCCTATAATTTTTTTTGTGTGTTTATATTTGTATTGCAACCATTTTCTTCTTTTCATCTAAAACGAACATACATCTTTGTTATATATGGGTCGTTGAATTGCATTAATCTGCAAAAGATCAAGCTAATTTGCATATTCTTTTAAACATTCATTTTAATTAATTCACTATTAACTTTTTCGGTTTTCTTATGCGATAATCATATTTAGGTAATAATTACGTGTAATTATGTTAATCTATCATGATTATCTACATGATTTATACTTGCGTAAGATTTTCGTACAAAGATTATAGTAGATACAAATCTCTTTCTGTATAATGATTCGTGTATGCGTAAATATATTTGTTTAACAAATTTTACCTACGAAAGCCCTATGTCAGTTTGTGATCTACAGACATGAAACTTAATATATAGTGTATTAAACCTCATGCGAAACTTCATATAAAGGTTTTATCCGGGGAAAATGTGAAAATTTAAGAAATAGAATTTGCTAGGTGAATATCAAACGACGGCATTACGAATATGCATGCGTAAAATAATAGCTATTGGTTCATGTTTTAATTTTTAGCCATGCAGCAAAGATGTCTAAATAGTGTAGTACTTACCAACACAACAAACACCCTCGTGTTTGTGCCTTGTATAGGCATGCACGACAACAAAACTTGGGTTTTTATAAGCGGAAGTCTCGAGGTTGTCAGTAATCTATAGGCATTAACGTCAAAAGAAAAAGTAAATCGTAAACTCATTAATCACAATATCATATTATCATAATAATAATAATGTATTTAGACTTAAGACCGGGTAGCCTGCTAATATATATATATATATATATATATATATATATATATAATTTTCTTTATTCCCTATATTTTATGCTTTAAAAAACAAGAAGTTAAGTTTACATTTTTTTTACAAAGGAGTTATCATTTATTAAGTTGCAAAAGCTATTCGGGAATAAGGTTTTATGAATGTCAGGTGGTAATCTAGTAATCGTTAATGGTGTAGATTGGGTAGAATTTGAATTATTTAAGGGGACGGCTCAACAAGAACTTGTTTCCATTGGACTTGAAAAGTGCCAATGGATCAGTGTTCAACCTGCAGGCAGTTTTAGAATTAAAGCTATATTCGTGGTATCTGTGTTTAGAATTAGGCACAGATACAGAATGGGGAAATTTTTTTTATAGTGTTCTAGCTAGTCGAGTGTTTTTGTGAAAGTTTGACAAGCGGGAAGAGATTGGAGCTCAGACGAGCACTTGTAGTTAAAATAACGATAAATCAGAGAGAGATTCGCAACGTCTCTTCTGTGGGAAAGAAGTTGCAGCGAATTGAAAAGGGCATCACCCGCTACTGCATAAATGTTGTAACCACGCAATATAGAATATTGCTGACGTCAGCTCCTTCTTTATGTAACATTCGAAAAACATTCCATTATTAATACACTTGAATGCAAAAGGGTGTGTGAATTCTATAAGGCCAAACGTCTGAGATAAAAGAAGAAAGCCTTTTTAAATCGCAGTTTGAATGGAGGTTGAACTTGCTTTGTTTTTGGTCGTGAATTGCCTTCTTTTGATCTTGTCCGATAAGAGCAGTATGTTCGTCACCTTCACATATAGAGATCTCGCTGCGCCCTTCGTTGTTGAAACATCAATATATTCGAATGTATCGATATATTCTAGCAATCGATATACTTTGTGTTTCGGATATTTAGATATGTATAGCATTATCATTATGTATGCTACTGGGCAAAATGACATTACATTTTTTTTTAAGATTCTGTGATTAGCTATCATGGTTTAATATAAGCATGGGATTCTGTCAATATTAAATCGCTTCTGATATTTAAATTTTACTTTTCATTGTAAAGCGAATGCTAATCCGACTTATGGTGATGATAGTTGGGATTTGACATAGAAAAGACCTACACGAAATATTTTTCTCAAAATCGTTATCTTTGCTTGAGGAAATGACTTTAAAAGTTGAAGAATTGAAGCGATTAAAAGTTTTTCGGTGAATTTTTAAGAACGTCCCGTCATCAAAACAATCCGTACTGGTAAGAAAATGGAATCATTATTTAGAATATATTTTAAACTGCATTTTTAAATAAAATGAGTGAGGATAATGAATTAATAAAATAAATATTAAGTGTAAAGGCAAAATTATGTTTGGTAAAATAATAACGTCCAAAGTTCGCTTTTTTCATTTCAGGAACTTTTTACGGGTGGAAACATTTTAGATTTCACCGTCGCAAAACACGGTCGTTATTGATATTGAAAATTAATGTTTGTTTATTATTTAATTTGAAAACATTACGATTTATACTTAATATTTCGAAAGGAAAAACGAAAAAGACTTGTTTAGAATATATATTATTATATTTCAAGTTTCTGCAGTGAATTTAAATATATTCGTGTTATCTTTTTTTAATTTGTGTGTCTATTAGGTTGGTGCAAAAATAATGCCATTTTTGACGTTCATTCATTATTTTTGCACCAACCTAATATTTCATATCAAATTCTAATTGAAATTTTTATTAAAATATGGTAATACTCTAGTTTTATATTAAAACAAAAAAAATAGTCCATACAATTTTATTCTACACATTCTTTACGAAACATAACCACGTAAATTTGCAAGTTTTCTACTTATTAAAAAATTCTTTGCAGAAAATTTGTCTCAAATTTTAATTTCTTTTCTTTTTAGGAAGTAATTATTTTTAAGCAGTGTTTTTCTTCTAAAATTATAATTTTAAAATCAGATAACCCACAAAGATTAATACGAGTAAATAAGGAAACTCCTTTAAGGTTTTTCGTTATTTGTGCATCTATGTTATTGTGCTAAAATAACTTTGTTATTTAGAAGGCCATTCTTAATATGGGAAGGAGTTTGTATTGTAACTATTCTGTACTTTCACCTAAAAATGTAATAAACAAAAATTTCATAATAATTACATTTAACTTGAAAATACTATTAAAAATAGCGTAGTAACATGCATAAGCACTGGTTATTCAAACTCTAAACACTAAACACTCGTTTAAAATAGAACAGCTACAGCAAGAATGAGCCTCTTTATGGATAAATTCATGTTATCGAATGAGGAGCTAAAATCTGCTAAAAATGTCTGAACTAAACTCTACTATGCCTCTGATTTTGTTTGGTCCTATCTCTTCAATACATCTAATTCTACTCTACAAATGTTTTCATTATTTCTTATAATTAGCACTTATTTTTTTACATATGAAACTGAAAGATAGCCTAAAACAGTTTCCTTCAGTTATAATCCATTTATTTATTTTACTTTTCAGATTAGATTGTCAATAAAACACGACTTTCAGTTTTAACCCGTGGTTCACAAAATTTGCTGGCCGACCTTGTCATTTGGATGAAACAGCACCCCCAAATCGACGACGTCATCCAGTTTAGTTATTTCCTCGACAGCAGTTATCGCCACTTACAAAAATAGTGAGGTTTCTAAGTTAATTGCCAAGGAAATAATTAGTATTCGGCAAGCAGTCAATCCACAATTTCTCTTGTTAAGGTAACATTATATAGGACAGAAGGTCAATATATTTTGCCATAAGAGGGCCAAACAGATTGACAGGAAATTTCTTGCGTCAATCAAAGTGAAAAGAATGAAGGAACAGCTAGACAAACTGTTTGCTATATCTGCCTGTAAACTTTCTGTCTTCAGATGTGAGATTTTGCAGTAAAGTGCAAGACAGAAAATTGTCAAACAAGGCACATAATCTGCACTTGACCTCCTAACAAGGAGGTAAAATTAATTCTATAGATTCACTTGCAATTGTGTTTCTTTTTTGTGGAAAATAAAATAATGTATTGGTATTTATTATGTAATCTGGCTCTATTGTTAAACATGCAAATTTTTCAATTTTCAGGTTCCACTAGAAGAACTGCCATTTACAGCAATTTTTAAATAATTGATGGAACAACAAAAAGACTAACATTTACTGTTTGTTTGGGGAAACTTTGTATCAATAATTATCAAGATTTGCCTCAAGTAGAATTCTAAAAAATTAGTGTCCGTCCGATCATCATTATCTGACAGCAGAAGAAACAAATAATTTAAGTGTGAAGACCAGAGGCTACTTTTTGAGTATGCTGTTGGCATTTCTTGTGGAGAAATTAACTTAGAAAATTGGGCCCTTGAATCAAGATGGCTAACATAAACCACAAGATTAATGTGTTTATGGACTAGAGTTGTCTATCCTCAAACACTATGATAAATTAAACAGTTTGTTCAAATTTATCATCCAAGTGTATGCAGTTAGTTGGTTTAAGATCAAAACCGACATTATTTTTTTAACCAACAACAGTACATTTTAATATGATTCAGAGAATAAAACAGTTAACTGAAATCCAAATTACTGGTTTAAACTGTTGAAAATATAGTGCTTTTAAACTACTTCCGGAAAATATAATATCGATGATAAACTCAGATGAATTGGATATGAGAGAAGATTTTGTACATTAAGTAAATAAGTATTTATCCATTAAATTTTATTAGTTTTCTTAATTTACTCAAAAAATAGCTAGTTTTATTCATATTACATCGCAAAAATATTTTAAAAATAAGTGTTTTCAAATAATTGTTTTGCTTTTTATGTGTTGTTTCTATTCCAGAAATAGTGAACAACTAAAAAGAAAATGAAAAGATTACTGCTATCAATTTTGCAGCTACACACTGGTTAAATTTGATTGATTTTTCTCAAAAAGTTTTATATGGACAGGAAGCAAGACATATATACATTATTATAAAATCGTTGTGCCAGCCAATAAGACCTTCATTTTCCTCCAAAGAAAATTATAAAGAACAAATTAGTTCTGTTATAAGTTTATATTATTGCCTCTAATAAAAAATTAAAATACATGGTTCTGTAACTTGTATCAAGTTGTTATATTGTGTAATACATCTCCACATATCTTTTTGATATTTAAAAGACTAAGTTGCTAATTAGCTTTTTTACAATTTTTGTTTAATCAATGCAGTAAAAGTTGAGATATTTTGATAGTTGTGATTCATAATTAAAATTATAATTCAAGTATTTATTTTTCTTTCAATGTATTTCATATAAATATATTAATTTTAATTAATGTTTTTATAAAAATAGTGAAATTTCAAAGTCAGTGAAAAATGCTATGAAAATGAAGGATTTTTCAGCATTTTTCGTACACGATTTTTCAAATTAAATGCTCAATTTTCTGTTCAAGAGGGGAATCTAATTTTTGGTGTGTGTTCTTATCACATCAAATCCCAACTATCATCACCAGTGCCATGTTGATTTTCTGAAAAAAGTTGCAAATCGACCTGCCCTAATGGGAGAAGCGGAAATAGCTAGTATTATTTCGACTAGGTCCGCCAGGACTCTCTAAGAGCAAACTTGTATCATTTATGTCTGTTACGTGAAGTTATATACATATATATATATATATATATATATATATATATATACATATATATATATATATATATATATATATATATATATATATATATAGAGAGAGAGAGAGAGAGAGAGAGAAATTTCCTAATTCGAATATTTAATCCAAACTTTTCAGAAATAATTCACACAAAAGAGAAGATTTTAAAAAGCGTTATATTTTTAGAGTTTAACTTTATCTTTTTAAAGAATATAAAGGAAACATAGGCGATACGTGTATAACTAGCTTAAATGCCCATCTACGTAAGGTATTTAAACAGTTTCTCATCTGCAATTCAACCTAAGGATAGATTAGTGTTTAATTTGTAACAGAGCCCGTGTGAAAATATCAGCAGAAGCTGGTTTTAGAAAAATCTAGCAGCAGATGCCGTTAAAGCACATATGCAAATTACGAAATGTGCACGGGCTTGCGTAAAAATAAAAAAATCTCCACATGGTCGGAGAAAGAAGCTAAGTGGTTACCGGGAAAGATGGATGTGTAAATTCGAAGAGGTGTGGCCTACGACAGAAGAAAAAACGGCATAGAACGAAATGGATGTAACCCCGTGATGACAGCGAGAGACTTTTAAGCTGATGTCGAGACGGTGGGTTTTATTAATCTTAAGTTGGCAAAAATACGCGAAAAAAAAATAAGAAAAAAGCAGAGGAAGATTACTTGTATGTTTACTGTTATTTATGTTTGTTCATGCGACGAGTATACCAAAACGTTACGAGTTGAGAATTATCAAAAAGCAATACTCATTAGCATTTCTATCTTTAAATGGAAATATTTTGATTCAGATTCAATTCATTCAACATCTAACGCGATGCATTTCGAAATTTAATGCTCGATAATTTGTTCTTCATACTATACATTGCATTTTGAGCTTAATTCGCAGGACATTTCGGCCGATCGAGCATCAGACTGTTTATAAGTGAACTTTGTCGAACTCGGGAATTTGCATGGAATATCGACCGGAACTTTTATGTAATCCATGGAGTTTATATGTTCTCACTCGTCAAGCGCGGTGTGCGTAACGGATAAAATAAGAGATAAAACTCAGTTGTACGTGGTAAAAGATTCAATCTTCTACGTGAGCGATAAGAAATACAGCATTGCGAATTGCTTATACTCGGCCACGGCTGATGACTCAAAAGAATGCTATCTCTCTGGATCAAATGAAGGGTGCCCTACGGATTCCAGGGTTGAACAGAAAGATTCTCTAGTTTGACAAGATAGTCAGAGCGTACATCGACCAAAACGGTATACTAATAACACTCAAGATGGAAAATGATGTCCAAAAGGTCTAGATTATACAAGGGGTCACCAGTTTAATTGATCGAGACAGAATGTTTATACATGTAGAAGAAATTTGTCTCATCCTTGTACATGGTGCTTTTTAGAGGAGGGTGACTTTAAATTGCCAAATTAAATTTTCCTTAATTGGGGATTGTGCAATTGGCGGTTATTTTGAATTCACCGTGGTTTGGCAATTGAGCATGTAGCGACATAGAGAAATATGGCGTCTGGCTCATCACAGTACACATTACACTTTACATATCCCGAACGAAAATAATCTAATGTTAAATCGCGCGAACCTTGTGACCAGTCGACAGGTCAATTTTGTAAAATGATTCGTTCATCAAATCTGCACAATTTGCAATGCTGCGCGGATGTCAATCTATTCACGATAAATTGCCATACAAAGCTGAACTCAAAATAATCGATAAATTGTACTAAAGAGAGGGTTTCAGAAAGATTCAAAATATGCATTTGAAATGTTTGTGTCACAGATTTTTTTTGTTTGTTTTGCAAGTCTCTAAATACAATGTTTGGTTCATTTTAAAAGTAATAAAAACGTTACAGGTTGATCATAGTCAGTTGTTGTGTAAACTCTCGTCACAGACGAATGCTAATGTTTTTGGTCACGTTGTATCTTAATATATCCATTTGTGAAAGCAAGAGGTTTAAGAAAAAACTGGCGCTCAATTTACTTATGCAAGAAAAATACGGTAAACTTACAATTGCTATCTTTTCATAAGGATGCAAAAATATAGAGTTCTCTCGGGCGACATTAAAATCTAATTACGACGAGATGATATTATTTAATAACCATCGTATTCTGAGCTATTCCTAAACTTGCATCTGAAAGTATAGTTTTCATCAGTCGGTTTGACAAAGATAAGCATTGCAATACATGATTAATAGTGTTGAAATTAATGCAAACATAAATTTGTAACTTTACAAAAATATATTTGTAATCGTGTTACTCACCAATATTTTTAACACAATGAACCCAGCATGTTATGGGATTTTTTTCGGGAAAAATTAGTTTTAAATAATCAAGTTATTCTCCACTTTATAAAAGAAAGACATGTGTACTAAAAATGAAAGAAAATAAATGTGAATGTGTAAAAATAAATAAAATATGAAATTAATATAAATCTATCCCGGAACGTTATATTTAGCGTGTGAATCGCTGGATGAAACCAATTGCAAATCGTGAAAGTGCTTAAAAATACCGAGTACCGTGAACTCCATCAGTTAAAATTAATTTGTGAGGTACGTAAGTATTTATTTTTCTTCATGTCATAAAAATTATTGCAGAGTTTATATATGAGAAATTGCACTATTGATGTAATTATGTTATTTTAATGTATTTATGATAATTAGTTTGACACTAACGAACCATGCTTTTTTCTGAACTCTCTCTTTCTGTCTCTCTCGCTTTCTCCATCTCTCTCTCCCATCTCTCTCTCTCTCTCTCTATATATATATATATATATATATATATACTAGCAGGAGTACACGGCTGCCTGACCTATATAAGACAATCGTACAGTATATCGATACACTAAGGCTGACTGGAATTGCTTCCGTACATTTATATCGGATCTAACTCTACGTTCCATGTTTAAAAAGGATGTGTCCTCTATAGTATCAGACCTGACGGAATGGTTAATTGTAGGTATAGACCGTTCAATACCATCGAAAAAGTTCCAGCAAAAACCTAACAGAAAGCCATGGTTCTCTCCAGAATGTGCTGCTGCCATTGCGCACAGAAATCACTTTTTTCCACTGCTTGCAACCTAATAGATGTATGGAAAGTAAAGCCGCTTTCAGGACTGCCAGCAACCATTGTAAGAAAGTAATAAAGAACGCAAGAGAGTTGTATGCTCAATCTGTCAGGTCCAAAGTAGCTGAGCAGCGGCTTGGTTCCCACCAGTTTTGCCAAATAGCAAACAGAATCCTGAACAGAAGCGTGTGCTCTATCCCAACTATCATCAATGGACCTAAGGTAATCTCGTCAGTATCAGACAAAGCCAAACTTTTTGCCAAGAACTTTGCAGCTAATTATACCCTTTGCGACCAAAGCCGCCAACCCCCAATATGTCCTCCTGTATCAGAAAACACGCTATGTGATATACATATCTGTACGTGATGTTGCCAAGCTAATCAAAATCCTTGATTCCAGTAAAGCAACTGGCCCTGACGGTATTCCAATTATAGTACTCAAAAAACTTCAATCAGAAGTAGCGCCTATACTTACAAAACTGTTTAAACGTTGTCTTAAGGAAATAGCTTCCCATCACCTTGGAAAATCTCATCAGTATGCCCTGTATTTAAGAATTCAGGTGATCGCTCATGCCCCTCTCAGTACAGGCCAATAAGTCTCCCGTGCGTCATGAGTAAGTTGCTGGAATCTGTGTTTAATACAGAAGTAATCAACCATCTCAACAAAAATAACCTTCTTAGTGCACTCAATATAGTTTCCGTTCTGCTAGATCTACAGCAGATGTGCTTACAGTTATATCTCATAGGATTAGCAAATCTCTCGACGGACGCAACCTTTCTAGGGCAATTTCTCTTGATACATCTAAGGCCTTTGATAGGGTATGGCATAAAGGGTTAGTTCACAAAATCTCTAGCTATGGTATAGCTGGAAATGTCTTCTCAATTATTAAATCATTTTTTTCTGATAGGTTCATAAGAGTAGTAGTTGAGGGGCAAAAATCAGAAGCTCACAGTATTAATGCTGGTGTCCCTCAGGGGTCCATCCTGGGCCCAACTCTTTTCTTGACCTACATCAATGATCTTCCAAATCACATCCTTACATCATTTGTAGACATTTATGCTGATGACACAACCATTTATGGTAGCACATATAAGACAGTAAACGACCAAGTTCTCTCTGATTCTAACTCCTCTAATCTTGAGCATGTGGTACAATGGGGAAAGGAGTGGCTGGTTACTTTTAATGCATCTAAACCCCAGCTTCTCTCTTTACATCATCAACATTCTGATCCCCATCTGGCATCAATTGAGATGAATGGCTCTCGTCTTTAGGAGGCCTCAAGTTTTAACAAGCTTCTGGGCTTGTCTATTACTCCTGATATTAAATGGAACACGTACATCAAATCTGTTGCCAGGGCCGCTGGAAAAATGGTGGGATCTTTCTATCGATCCAGTAGATATTCACTGCTGATGCAATTCTCTATCTATATAAGAGCCAGGTACGTCCAAGGATGGAATACTATTGTCACATCTGGGCAGGAGCTGCTAGAAAGAACTTGTCCTGCCTTGATAGAGTTTAAAATAGACTTCGTGAAGAGATGTTGCGAGTTTGTCTCTGATGCATCGTTATTTTCATAGAAAGTGTTCGACTGAGCTTCAATCTATGGTCCCCCCTCGCCAAACTTTCACAAGAAACACTCGTCTAATTGTAAACACTATCAATAATTCCCCCCACTCTGTATCTGTGCCTAAACCTAAACGTAGATTCCATGAAAAAAGATTCTTTCTTAGAACTGCACGCCTGTGGAATTGTCTTCCGTTTTCCTGCTTTCCGGCTGACTACAATATGGTTGTCTTCAAGTCTAACGTAAATAAGTTTTTGATGAGCGGTTCCATATGAGTTAACAAATTTACCAAGTTTTCATTACTAATGATTACTATATTTTCCAATTTCCACTGTACACTCTTTATAACCCTTTTCCTTGAGTGGCCCCTTGGCCTTGATAATGTGGTGATGCCTGTGTAAAAAAAGAGAAGAAACGTAGTTGCAATTGAGCACGTCTTAAACGAATTTCCCTCAACTCACTTTGCATTAAACAGCCATAAGTTTAGTAAAAAGCTTTAATATCTATTATTTCATAAGTTCTACAGAAGCCTAAAATGGCAGAAAGTTAATTTTATTGATAAAAATGTTGAGGAATTGAAACATTATTAGTATCTTATTTCTTTATTTTTGAAGCTTCTAAAAATATTTATTAATTTATGTAATCCTATTTGTTGTAATAAAAAGGGAAGTGACTATTTAATTAGAATATTTATTTACGTTTTTACATGATGAATCGAGTGATGATCAAACGTTTTGTAACGATAAATTAAATTAATTCTTTTTAAATTAAATTAAAAGTGCATTTTAAGTGTGAAAAAGTCAATTAAAAATTACTGATTACCCTGGCAATTTATTCATTGAAAAATAAAACAAAAACAATCTATTATTAATTAAAGCTAATAAGTCAGTCATGGTGAAAATCGTGTCTGTTTTCATTTTTTTTTTTTTTTTTTGCCCATCGATATTCGTCTAAAATAATCGTTATTAAAAATAATACCATTTTTAAGATTATTTTTCCTTAGTGATCCTGGATCTCAATGATCTCAATTTCGTTTATTTCAGGTTTATAAAAAAATCTGACGCTGATGTTTACACCATCATGTGTGCAAGAAAAATATTATACTATTACATTTTATATTTTTGTGATAATTTTTACCGTTAATATTGTGTGAAATATTATTTATATTATTATATAGGTGTAAAATATGGAATACATAATGCTTAATTCTATAATAATATCCATAGTTCGAGAAATTAGTTATATTGATTTAATGAAAACGGGCTCTAGGTGCTTCGTTTCGTAATTTTGTTGAAATATTTATCTTTTTAATTAACCTCTACAATGCTTTAATTTTATTTTTAAAAAACAACAGAAATCCAGGTATTTTTTTAATTACTGAAAACTTTAATTTAAACGACAGAGTTTTTTATGCAAATAATAATGCATTTTTAGTACATTTTTACAAAAAAAAGAACTCATTATATTCTATACTTCTTTTGTCTTTTAAACATTGAACATTTCTTTAAAATTAGTTGAATTGCTGAGTTCTGGTGATTTTTTATTAAGAAGGAGGGGTAAAATGTTTATGCATTCATTTTACACGTGTCTTACGTTCACCTAACATCTGGATATATCGCGATTTATTAGATGTTTCTTTATTTTGGTTTTAGCGGTATGTTTTGAACGAATTCAATTATTTACGAAAGTGCATTTTTATATAAATGCGAGTTGGGGATAATTCTCCCTTTAACCTATCCGGTACCCCAACATGAGCAGCGGTATATATATATATATTTTTTTTAAATATAATTTTATATATATATGTATATATATATATATATATATATTAGTTTCTTTTAAAATGCGTTGCTTGCTTGTTTTATTATTTTTTATCGCATTTAAAATTTATGTTTTTTGTAAAATAAAGGTAAAAATGTACAGCATCTATGAAAACAATCCTCAACACACTGTCCTGGTTTTTGAAAATTTTCTATGTTGTATCCAGGTCCTTATTTTTAAATGGCGATTGAACATTCATTGCTAAAACTTGGTGGATAAGTTAGAGTAAACTGAAGTTTATTTGTATGGAATATGGTTGGATTGCACAAGGGATTGTGAATTTTTTTTGTCGATTTCATGAGTAGAAGTTTTGGGCGCGTAATTCTGTATTGTAATTACTAGAAATATCGCTATAGATGTATCGCGATTTATTAGATGTTTCTTTGTTTTGGTTTTAGCGGTATGTTTTGAACGAATTTAATTATTTACGAAAGTGCATTTTTACCTAAATGCGAGTTGGGGATAATTCTCCCTTTAACCTATCCGGTACCCCAACATGGGCAGCGGTATATATATATATATATATATATATATATATATATATATATTATTTTTAAAATATAATTATATATATATATATTATTTTTAAAATATAATTTTATATATATATGTAGATATATATATATATATATTTAGAAATATTAGTTTATTTTAAAATGCGTTGCTTGCTTGTTTTATTATTTTTTATCGCATTTAAAATTTATGTTTTTTTGAAAAATTAAGGTAAAAATGTACAGCATTCGCGCATGTGTATATTTTAAATGTTATAAAACAGCGTTGGGGCTAATAAAATGACATTTACACTTCAGAGAATTGTTGATTTTTCTCATATTTTAAATTTTATACAATCCAGGCATCACTCTCCCAGAAAACACAGACTAGATGGTGATGTGCTTTGTATTTCATTTTACTTTCTGCTGGACATACAAACACACTAACTCACTAATAGACATTTGCCATTTATATATATATATATATATATATATATATATATATATATATATAGAGAGAGAGAGAGAGGAGAGATTGTGAGAGATAGATAGATAGATACGGGAGAGAGGGAGGTAGAAGGGAAGAAATAGATACATTCAGTGTTATCCGCCGTTAACCAGATTACAATATGCTATAGCATCATATCCAACATCATATTAAGTAGAGATTAGTTAACAGTAATTTTGATGCATGTTAATAATATTAACTAAACGCTTATGAAGTTATTTCTAGTTTGCTAGAGACAGTAAAATCTTTTGAACTTAGACACCTTGACAAAAAAAATTTCGGCCAGAACGCTTGCACTATGCCTGAATATACTTTATGTAAAATTTAAAATGTTTAGACCAAAAATTGGCTGAGTAATTTGGTAGAGACTTCAGAGGTAATTTTTTTAAAATTTTACCTCAATTTTTACCCCATTACCCTTTATTGTTTTGGGTTCAAATGAAATTGAAAAGTTTGATCCATGTGAACGCAACCTATATCTAAAACTTCAAATGTTTATACTCAAAATTGGCGGAGGAGTTTGGTAGAGTCTTCAAAAGTCAAATCGTTGTACTTTGACCTCTTGATAGGAAAGGTTTAGGCCGAAAACCAATTAAAAATATTTTCACAAATCTCAATATTTCTTCTGTCAAATATCGAGTCTGTACACTGAAAATTGACGGAGTACTTTCGTGGGGAATGTAAACATACAGACACAGACATACAATTTCACTTATATATATATATATATATATATATATACATATATATATACACACACATATATATATATGTATATACATACATATATATATATATGTGTGTGTGTATGTGTGCTTGCGTGTATTTGTGCATATATACACACCCGGGCGTGCGATTCTTCTATGGCGAGATGTGAGAGGAAAAAGAAAAGTGAATCCAAACCTTAGAACAGATTTAAGGACACCATAAAATCTTATCTGAAACAATCAAGGCTATCTGTGGACCAAAGAAACAATGGCTTCCATTCCAGAAGACGTGGCATCCTATTAGAATGGCCGTGTAATGTTCACCGCTTACAAGTAGTTGATCCGCACGGGCAAACAGGGTCCAGCATCCAGTCCACAAAGTCACCACACTAACTATGACATATGTGGAAAATTATTCTTTTCTCTTGCTGGCCTCAAAAGACATGTGCGCAAAACCTATATTACACTCTAATAATGACACTGCAAAATTTGTCGCAGTTTTTCTGGTCTGAAGAATTACTAGCGAACACTTCCAATTCGACGGAGGACGGAGGAGTAAGGGACGAGGACATGAAATAAAGGAGGTGGTCGAGCAGAAAACCGAGAGGGCACCATAATATAGCATATATATATATATATATATATATATATATATATATATATATATGTAATTAGCTCAGCTAACTATACCAGCATTAAACAAATCAACATAGCTGCCCCCCCTATAATCTTAGAAAGGTCCCCGTAGACAACACAAGGATTTTGCAACGAGAAAGTAATTGGAAAAAATTAAAAATACTTGAAGCACTATATATAAAAAACAGTATACGACTGGTTTTATTAACATTGCCATTTATCATCCTAATTTTTAATCGAGGTTTTTATCACTCGTAAATATATATTTTAATCGACTTTTCATTGACTCTGTTTATCATTCGTAACTATATGTTTCACTTCTATTTTTAATATTTTATCTCCACCTGATGATGATTCAAGAAAGAATCGAAAGCGCTCGTGTGAACCATGGAACATTTGTAAATACCTTCCATCTTGAAGTTAAAAAAATCTTACGAAAGATCGAAAAAATGAAAAAAAGAATCATTAAGCAAGGTATCTCTGTTGTTTTTAATAATGTTTGCCTGAATATATATATAATGCATATATGTAAATATATGTATACATATAAAAACAAATGTACATATAAAGGCAAATAGAGATAAAGAGTCGTTAAAAAGAGACAAACAGAAGTAGATATGCTGTATACAAGATGTACCAAAATACATTTTTGGAATGGATATATTTATATGAAAATAAGGGTCAAAATTTAGCTAATAACAAAAACTAACGCAACTATTCAGTATATAACCAAACCTAAAACTCAGAGTTTTCAGAGGATATAACTTCTGAAAATGGTTCTTGTGTTATTCGATCCTGACTCGGAGAAAAATAAACTTATTGTCGTATTCCGTGTGTCGCGTAACCAAATATAGAAAGGTTGTGCTGTGGATAGATCACATACTAATATTTATAGCCAGAATGGTCGCTTGAGTTCTGACCAGTTGTTTTGTCAATTAAGTCCCGCAAAATTGTTATACAGACGTTCATATTAGTGTAGGATACTCGTCGATTTTACCCTTGCATAAAAATGTTTTGTATATTTATCCTAGCCCAAAGAAAACGGTTGGGTTTGCGAAGTGAAAGGGAAACAAAATAGATCAGGTATTTTCTGTTTTAAAGATGAAGACAAATGACGGTACTGACAAGCAACGAAACTATGGATTTTAACTTGAATAAATTAATTGATAAAAATGGGTCATTTTGATGATGCTCCAACGCTTATGTAATAGAACCACATGTCATATATATATATATTAAGTTATAAAATGTATATGGCGATTAAGCTATACTGAATATTCCGCGTTTCATCCACTAGGATTCTTCAGGCTTATGAAGTCTGAAGAATCCTAGAGGGGATTAAACGCGGAATATTCAGTGTAGCTTAATCGCCATATACATTTTATAACTTACTAACTAGCTCTACCTACGTATTCGGCACTTTTGAAGTCAATACTTAAAGTTTACGCATAAATCTATACTTTCGTATATTAATTTTATGTGAGTAAATTAAGTAGTTATATATATATATATATATATATATATATATATATATATATATATATATATATCTGTGTGTGTGTGTGACAATGTCTGTCTCTTTGTATGGGGAAAAGTCTCTATCGAACAACTCATTTTTTTTTTGTTTACAGACTTGAAACTTGATATAAAGGAGGTGAGGACTTGTGGAATAAATTCAATTTGGGTTTTAGCTGGTAAAAATACCTACTAGAAGATGAATGCTTAAAAAAATGGAACATAGCAGGCGTAAGTCGACTTAAATTGCTTCCCTACGTAACGCTTACATGGGAGTCGTTAATTTGATAGTCTTAAAACTATAAAACAAGAATAAACAGAAATATAATTTCAAAGATGCATTTTGCAGTGTTCCTATTTACTTGCCTCCCCACAAGGGCAGAGTTAGACACAACTTCGGTTTTTAATGGGGAGAAAATACAGCTCCCCTAAAAAGAGGCACTCTGTGTAAGAACAAAAATAATTTTCTCAGTCATGAAGGACCTCTCCTCCAGTGACCGAGGACATAAAAAATGAAGTGCAGCACCAGAACAGATACTACACTGTGATCTTGTCCCAATGTGGCCAATTCAATAATTGTTCATTTCTTACTTTTTGTATTGATTCGTTAATTCTTTTCTGTTTTTATTTTATCTTAATCGTATTTTTTTTTTACATTTTAAAGTGTTTTTAAAAACGTGTTGAACGAAAACTATTGCAAAAAAAATATAGTTTATTGTAATACATAATAAATATTTATAGATCTTTTAAGGAATTTGTTAGTACCCTCATTGTTTTCTTTAAATATGTAATACTCTGTAACTGTTTTAGAACTGTCTTCGAATTCTATTGAAGTGTTCTTTATAAAATCGTAACTTGTCTTATGATTTATCCAAAATAATTCTTGAACAATTAATGCAACTGTATTGAATGTGTCTTGGAATTGTCTTTAATTGTGTTGAGATTATTTTAGTGGTTTTGTAATAATTCAATTATTTTTAGAATTATCTTAAAATAAAGTAAACTTTGTTCTCATGATTATTTTGGAATTGCATGAAATATATTTTATCATTCAATTATCTGGCTGTTCTCTTTGGATTTCTTAAAATAGTTTTCAGATTAAATGAAAGTGTTTTTCAAGTCTGTTTAATGCGAGGCGGAATTCGCCTAGAAGTCACATTCAATTACATATTTATATTCTCGAATTACAAATAAGTGCGCTTAATATTCTGCCATAACTGTCTTTGAATTTAATTGGACGTATCTTATAAATGACCTGTAGATTATCTTTGCATTATAATTATTCACCGCAATTATGACAGATTCACTAAGACATTTTCTTAAGCTGTTTGTAATACCTTAGGGTTTAAAAGTGTTCTGTCAATATTTTCCAATCTAAACGCGCCATTGTGTACGAACTTTCGTAAGTCCTAAGAGTAAATTGTAATTGCTTGGAAATGAAGTGCATTAGTTAGGATTTTTATTTGCTGTATTTATCATACAATCTATATATCTATAAAATTGAAAATTTCTGTGTGTGTGTCTGTTTGTGTACATTTCCCTACCAAATAACTCTGTCAATTTTCGGTCTACAGACTTGAGATTTGACATAAGGGGTATTGAGATTTCAGAAAATCTTTTAATCTGTTTTCGTCAGAGATTTGGCTGTCAAGGAATCAAAGTTCAACAATTTGGCCTTTAAGATCTCTACCAAACTCATCCGCCAATTTTGGGTCTAAACACTTGGAATTTTAAATATAGGTCACATGTACATGGATCTAACTTTATAATCTCATTTGAGCCCAAAACAATAAATATTAAATGGCCATAATTGGGGGTCAAAGTGTTGTTTTTAATATTTGACCTTTGCGGTCTCTACCAAATTAATCAGCCAATTTTTGGTCTTTAACATTTGAAAGTTTACATAATGTGTATTCAGACAAAGAGCAAGGTTTTTATCGTTTTCTTTTTTAGCTGAAAACTTGGTTTCCAGGTGTCAAATTTCAAAAGATTTTACCTTTGCGGTTTCTGGCAAACTATTAAGCCAATTTTGGGTCTAAACATGTAAGATTTTACGTAAATAGTATTCAGACATGCAGCAAGCTATTTAATCAGTTTTGGGCGAAAATTTGGCTACCAAGAGGTCAAAGTTTACAGAGTTGACCTTTGCAGACTCTACCAAACTCTGGGTCTAATCACTTGAAATTTTAGATGTAGGTTACTTGGGTATGGGTCAAACATTTTAATGTAAGGTAAACCGCCCCCCCACACACCAAAAAATTTAAGCGGTAAACATTGGGGTCAAAGTTTTAAAAAATTCGACCTTTGCGATATCTGCCAACTTTTCTCTCTGGTAGTTATGGAAGCCTATTATATAGAAATGTATTACCGTACAGATTCACACTTTTTAATATATATATACACACACACACACAAACATATATATATATATATATATATATATATATATATATATATATTAGAAAAGAAAAAAAACTTCAACCAATATATACATAAGGTGGGATGCATGAATATGTATGTGTATGTGTGATTGTGGGTGCATGTGTCCATATATATATATATATATATATATATATGAGTGGATGAATGTATACGCATCTGTATGTGTGTGTGTATATACATATGTATGCATATATATGAGTGGGTAAATGTGTTCGTGTGGATATGGATATACGCGTATATGTGAGCCCCTGAATATATCTCTCTATGTGTGTGCATGTGTGTGTATGCGTATGTGCCTACATAGTATGTGGATGTTCGTGAGTGTGTATGCACATACATGTATGTATATATGTGTATGTACGTGTATATGTGTGTATATGTACCTATTCTCCATCTTACTTGTGTGTGTGCGTGTACTTATGTCTGAATGATTAAGCGCATATATACATGCGGGTTTTGGTTTGGAAAAAAAATTAAAAAAATAAAAATAATTAACCAATATATACCTGACTTGTTAGTGGTGGATGTGTGTGTGTGAGTGTGTAGGTGGGTATGTATATATGTATGCTCCTGCATATATTTCTATGTATGTGCGTGTGTGTATGTGTGTGTGCCTACGTGCGTGTGCATGTGTACATGTACATGTATGTATATGTATGCGTGTGTGATTGTGTGTGAGAGTGTGCTATACATGGGGAAAGATAATCTGTTTAAAAAAATCTAAATAAAAAACATAAAAACCTTCACCAAATGGACCAAAAGCGCCCTCTTTGAATCTAACTTTGACCGGACACTTTGAACACTTACGGTTGGAGACAGAATGTCTGAGACCACACATCACTCTAAAAACACATTTAGTATCAGCGGAGGTAAAAATAACTTTTCAAACTCCCATTTTAAAGAAAAACTTATTACGAAATTATCTGAAGAGAGCACACCCTAAGCTCGAAACGCGTTATAAAAATATTTTAAAATAAAAATATGGTGAAAACCTTTAAAAAAAAAACACAATTGTTGATGGCTACACTCTTTTAAATATACATTTTTTTTCTCTCGTTGGAACTACACAACCGTCACTTTAAATATATATATATATATATATATATATATATATATATATATATATATATATGTGTGTGTGTGTGTGTGTGTGTGCATGCACATAAAGTTATGAACAGTACATAGGACCCGGGCAAAGCCGGGCGGAACAGCTAATATTCTATAAATAATAATGAAAAAGTTTTGTTACTGTTCTGGAATGATAATGATTAAGTCGAGAAGATATCTGGAATTTGTTTTAAATTATTTTAAAATGACTTAGAATTTTTAATGTTCACATTTATTTGCATTTTATGTTGATACTCTTTACATAAATAAATTCAATAGGTAAATAAATTCTATAGGTTATAGACTATGTGGTCGCCATAGTTAATTAGTTTTTAGTCGGTTGTAAGTCGTTAATCTTTTTTATTACTTATGTTTTAAAAGTTAATCTTGAATTATTAAATATTTCTAGAAACAGTATTAAAAATATTATTTTATGAAACCCTATTAACGATCAATCCTTACAAATTGAAAATTAATTAAATTAATGTCAATTATTTTAATTAAATATAAAATATAAGTAAATAATATATTTTAATGTATTAGTTGTCCCAGACGATTTATAAAATCACAATTTTTTGTTTCATATATTGCACTCATAACACATTTAGCAACGTTAAAAGCGTCATAAATTATAATCCCTTTCTATCAAAACAGAACATTTTAGGAAATATATATAATATATGGGTAAGCGATACTAGAGGGTATGTTGTGGAATAAAATTAATAAAAATGGGAAGATAAATGATAATATCAAATAAAAATTAAATATTCGTTTGACGTCCGGGGGAAATAGTTGGCATGCTAATCAAGCTCCTTATCTCCTACGGATACTACATCGTCATATTATAAAAATTATAACTGTTAGGAAAAGGTTGCCAATAAAAAATATTGTTAAAATGAAAATAATCTTGATAAGAAATTTATAATTAGAAAGGTTTTATTTTTATAAACATTTTAGTTTTTTAAGTAATTTTGTTTAAATATTTAAATAGTAAATACATTTACGATGTTTCTATTTTTCTATTTTTACGATGTTTCTATTTTTCTATTTTTACGATGTTTCTATTTTTGTATTTTACGATGTTTCTATTTTTATGATGATTCTATTTTTTCTATTTTTACGATGTTTCTATTTTTCTATTTTTACGATGTTTCTATTTTTATGATGATTCTATTTTTTCTATTTTTACGATGTTTCTATTTTTTCTATTTTTACGATGTTTCTATTTTTTCTATTTTTACAATGTTTCTATTTTTTCTATTTTTATGATAATTCTATTCTCCTATTTTTACGAGGTTTCTATTTTTTCTATTTTTATGATGTTTCTATTTTTCTATTTTTATGATGATTCTATTTTTCTATTTTTACGATGTTTCTATTTTTTCTATTTTTACGATGTTTCTATTTTTTTATTTTTACGATGTTTCTATTTTTTCTATTTTTACGATGTTTCTATTTTTTCTATTTTTATGATGATTCTATTTTTTCTATTTTTACGATGTTTCTATTTTTCTATTTTTACGATGTTTCTATTTTTTCTATTTTTACGATGTTTCTATTTTTTCTATTTTTATGATGATTCTATTTTTTCTATTTTTATGATGATTCTATTTTTTCTATTTTTACGATGTTTCTATTTTTTCTATTTTTACGATGTTTCTATTTTTTCTATTTTTACAATGTTTCTATTTTTCTATTTTTATGATGATTCTATTTTTCTATTTTTATGATGTTTCTATTTTTTCTATTTTTATGATGATTCTATTTTTCTATTTTTACGATGTTTCTATTTTTACGATGTTTCTGTTATTTCGATTTTTACAGTGTTTCTATTTTCTCTATTTTTATGATGATTCTATTTTTCTATTTTTACGATGTTTCTATTTTTTCTATTTTTACGATATTTCTATTTTTTCTATTTTTATGATGATTCTATTTTTCTATTTTTACGATGTTTCTATTTTTTCTATTTTTGCGATGTTTCTATTTTTCTATTTTTACGATGTTCCTGTTATTTCTATTTTTATGATGTTTCTATTTTTCTATTTTTACGATGTTTCTATTTTTCTATTTTTATGATGATTCTATTTTTCTATTTTTACGATGTTTTTATTTTTCTATTTTTACGATGTTTCTATTTTTCTATTTTTACGATGTTTCTATTTTTCTATTTTTACGATGTTTCTATTTTTATGATGATTCTATTTTTTCTATTTTTACGATGTTTCTATTTTTATGATGATTCTATTTTTTCTATTTTTACGACGTTTCTATTTTTTCTATTTTTACGATGTTTCTATTTTTCTATTTTTACGATGTTTCTATTTTTTCTATTTTTACGATGTTTCTATTTTTTCTATTTTTACGATGTTTCTATTTTTTCTATTTTTACGATGTTTCTATTTTTTCTATTTTTACGATGTTTCTATTTTTACGACGTTTCTATTTTTTCTATTTTTACGATGTTTCTATTTTTCTATTTTTACGATGTTTCTATTTTTTCTATTTTTACGATGTTTCTATTTTTTCTATTTTTACGATGTTTCTATTTTTTCTATTTTTACGATGTTTCTATTTTTTCTATTTTTACGATGTTTCTATTTTTTCTATTTTTACGATGTTTCTGTTTTTTCTATTTTTACGATGTTTCTATTTTTCTATTTTTTTGTTTTTGTAGTATTTTTTAAATCAGTCATGTTTTTAAACTACAATGTGTTTTTAACAACTAATAGTAAAATAAGTGACATTAATAAACTATACTAAAAATAAACTTGTAAGATGTTTCAAACATTTGATAATGTTTTTAAGATTCTGTAAATGAAAAGGTTTGATTTTTTATGAAACCTGTAAGTTTTTAGTAATTTTTTTTCGATATTTTAATTGTAAAATACATTTATATTTACGCTTTTTCACATTGACGATGTTTTGATTTGCGTCTTTTTGTAACATGTTTTTATATCAGTCATGTTTTTACTACAATATTTTATTATATTTCATAGTAAATTAAAATAGCATTTATGAAATATACTAAAAAATAGCTTACAAAATCTTACAAGTTTACGTTTCAGTGTTTAATTTTAATATAAAAGTTTGATATCCGTACAGTTTTATCAAGATATTAAAAAATGAAAATATCGAAAAAGGTTATATTGTACGTATCCGTTTTGAACTGAAGATCTCCGAAACAAATTTCACTTAATTGATCGAGTAGTTTGTTTTGTTTTAAAGCGGAAAACATGTTTTTATGAGAGAGCGTTGAAGGCAGACATCTTGGAATTTTTTAAATTTTTGTTTGGATTTTTGAAAACGCCACGAGGAAATAACTCAATTGAAAGCGCCGACACTCACTCCTCATATTTAAGACTAGCTTTTCTTACTAAAAATCGAACCTTTTTTTCAGTATCATAACAGATTGTTTTTTCACTGTAAAAAAAAAACTACTTGATGAAATTAAGTGAAATTTATTTTTCGAAGAACTTTATTCCATAAAAGAAAGCAAGTAAATTGATTTTTGAACGTTCATTTAATGATTTTACTTCTCTTGTATTTTTCGATATTACATCACTAAAATGATATATGCATTAAATGAACCCGATGCTGACTGAAATAATACGTCTTTTATTAACGCCATATTTTAGTGGTGGTAACCGTTCTTTTATAAAGAATATGAGAATCATTAGAACTTAGCCATTCAAAATAGACCGACTTTTTCGAGGGAGGCTTTATTATTAATGAATCGAAAATTGGAAAGAGTATTTCGCACATATGTATAATCATGTAATTTGTTGAACGTTTAGAATTTCTCCCGGGGACTAATGCTAATAGTGGTAGAGCGAAATATTTAGAGAAAAAATAAGGGACTCTTTACTCTAACGATGTGTGGATCGTAGGATGTAATGTAGCATTTTATTATCACGACTGAATGTGTCTGAAATCATGTTCTAAAGTAACATAAAATAGTGGCTATTAAGTCTAGCGGTATTGAATATTTATGTGGCATTTTTTGTTGCAAACCAACCCTAGTTTTGTCCAGAAGGTAATTCTCGAGGCTTCTTAATTAATATGAATAAAAACAAACCGGACTTAGATTTTTATATAATACTTTAGCGATATGCGCTAGTTTTTAAAACAATAGAAAAAGAAGTTGAAATTAGATTGAATTTCACAAGCAAAGTGTTTTAATTCTAAAAAATTTTCTAAAGTTGCCAACAGTATTGAAAGAAATTATTTCTCAGTAGGCTAAAATATTTTCAAAACAAAGTTTTATAAGTGAAGCCATTCAACAATGAAGGAAAAGATAAAGGACTCTTATTCATTAACATTAAAAAAATGAACTGCAATTTCACACAATTAACATTAAAAAAAGTGAACTGCAATTCCAACGAAGAAAAATTGGATTTATGCCTACGGTTGTTAGATGTAAAGAAATAAGTATACTCTGGTTATTTTAACCCTTGGGCTACGATGACATTTTTACACACAAAATACAATACAAGCATTCAAACATTGGTCTCAAGCATGGAGTTCATTCATTGATTAAAGCAATAATGGCAAAGAAAAATTCCATAATCCTTGAAGATACCATTGTTGTAGTTGTTTATAATAGAAAACTAGGTGTAAAAAATTAACAGCAAGCGTATCCCAAGGGTTAACTTGAACTAAGATTTGCATTTGTATTTTGATCAATATTTAAAAATTTTCTTAATTTATTCGTCAATAACATGATTGAGATATTCATTATTTATTAGAATTTGTTTAATATTGTTTAATTCACGTGTCAAATTAGTTGATTAAGAGGAGATTAACTAAGCCCAGGTTAGTAAGTTGTTGATAATAGCCGTTTCACACCAAAATGAGGCACTCACTAAAAGATTCAGGGAATAAAGATTTTATTGTTCGCTTTCTTATAGTTCGAAGTGGAGAAATAATTAGTGTTAGAATATATTAAACCATCTATTAACAATTATATTGTTGTCGTGTAATACAGTATAACCCCGGGATACGGGTCCATATCAATACTTTTTTTTAGGTTACGATGTTGTATACAATGTTTTTCAGCCCCTGCTTATGGTATTTGACCCGACTTACGGTGTTATTTATAATGTTATTTTATTATATACATGTGTATTATATACTATACTGTATTGTGTTATTAATTTTTAATGCCGTATCAGGGGTTCTATTTTACGGTGTTGTTCTACAAGGCTGGTTGCACAACGTGTATTTCGTTTCCAGTTTTGATAAGTATTGAGATATCGTCGACATATCTTATTTTTCTAAGTTGCATTAGTATTAATTGCTTAATATATATACATATATATATGTGTGTGTGTGTGTATTATGTTTTGTTTGCTATAAGTTTGTATATTACTATGTCTTTTTATCTCATACAAAACAAAAATCTCCTATTAATACCAAAAATAAGTCTTAATAAATAAATAAGAATGCATATATACCTTCGAACCAGGTAGAGCTAATACATATGTATATTCATTCTAAATTCTCTTAGAAAACACTAGACGTAGCATCTTTGTATATGTACTTTTTAAACATTTGTAATGAATTAATATTATGCTTAATACATTTCCATTGGTATGACAAATACTATCTTGTATACACAATATTTCATCTATAGTACTTTCATTAAATTGTGATTACAATTAAATGAGTTTGAACTTTAAAAAAAAACATAGTGCTTTTAAAACATTGTAAGCATTTCATCTTCAAAGGAGATAACAATGTAGAAAACTTCCTTGGTATTGAGATTATGTTTAGAAAATGTTATTCTAATTAGTAATTTACTTGCCAAATTTCCCATCTGTTTCGTTTAATATTCGATACACCCCTCCCACTCTCAGTTTCTTTCACTCTCACTTCTGCCACTCTTTCCATAATAATAAAACAGATTCGAATGATCCATTATGAATAAAAAAATATTGCCACAATTTACAACAAATGCCTTAATGAATCTTGCTTTCCTGAAAACTGCTTCTGTGGTACCAGTTTTCAAGAATTCTGGCGAATGAAATAACCCATTAAATTATCGTCATATTAGCCTCCTCCCACTGATTTCTTTACGATTATATACTACCCTTTGATCTTGGCGAATAAGCCAAAGGGATTATAAAATAATGATTTTGTGACTCGGCATTTTTAAATTGATTAGAAAAAAATCTATAAGTATGAATATAGTCTGTCAACATACAGTTGTTTTGTTTAGATAAAATAATTACTTTTAATTTATTTACACTGATGTCATTGTGACGTCCACGTTCGAGCTTGACATTTGTAAGAAAATTTCATTTGTAAGGAAATGCTTTACTTTTAAATCATGCATATAAGTAATATTTTATTTTATATAATGGATTTGTATGTAAATGTTTATTTTTACAAAGTAAGAACTACTAAATGTCTGACATATATATATATATATATATATATATATATATATAAGCTTCAGAATAAAATTATCCAACAATCAGCTGATATTGATTATAAGATTTACAACATATTACTGACAGTAATATTTTATTTTATTTTATTTTACTCTATTTATCTTATCTTATATGCGCTTTTTTATTAAGCGCAAGCATTTTCTGTCCTTTTCTTTCTTTTCATTTTTCGTATCATTTCAGTTTCTCTCATTTTGATTGGCCTATCTGCTAAAGCAGCTTTAATTTTTAATTTTATTAACAATTTGAAAGTTATTTTAGAGTGGAATTTAAAGCTCATGTTCTATGAGTATAAAAATATTTAATATATCAATTTATATTAATAAACAGATCCACTGGACCTATATATAACTTTTTTTTTTACCGGACCCATTATATAAACAAAGGGAAATTGCTCCAGGAAAATGTCTAATTCGGATCATTACATTGTAGTGTGGATTACTCAAAATACAGTTTTGATCATTTTACCACACTGCTTTCAAAGACATTCACTTCAGATTTTACTATGCAATTTGGATGTTAACTTTTATATCATTTTCTTTAACGTCCCTTACTTTATTACTATAAATTACTCAATCAATTTTAAATTATGATTTTCCATGTCTCACTGACTTTAGCAAATAGGGTGTATACCATTATAACTATTTGCTAATATTTTCTCCTCTGAAGAGATGGTAAACATCAAAATCCTATAGGACAAGGAGTTAAAATATTTCTAATGTATTCTTTGTCTTACATTGAATAATACAAATCTTTTGATCTGAAACTCAAACATTTCACGTCATAATTTTTTAAATTCATTGAATGACTAAAAAATTATATATATATATATATATATATATATATATATATATATATATATACTGTTATTTGCGACTTTATATATTAAGGTGCAGCAAACTAAGTATTGTTGCATCCTCCAATGCAAGGTGACATATTAAAAATGATTAATAGGGATTAATATTAATGCTAAATGACCAAAAATTTAACCATATGTAGACATCAATTCTTAATAAAACATGCATTCTAAGAGAATTATATATAGAAGTATATATATATATATATATATATATATATATATATATATATATATATATTGGAATCATATATATATATATATATATATATCTTATAGCCCAAATTCTTACAAATAACAAGTTCAAATAATCAATGTTTCCGGTTTCATAACGTATATAGCAATAGGTTATATTTTTATGACCACAAGAAACAAATCAGTCCATAATTATAATAACTATTCATTTTTGTCTTAATTTTAATTTATTTTTTGTATCTTTTTTAGAATTTAAGCGAATGCCTGTGTTTTTCCTTACTGTTTTACACCTGTTCGACATTATAAAGAAATATTCTATCCTAATTATAATTATGACAATTCCAATGATTGTCCTTATTGCAATTAGAAACTTAGTTATTTTTAATTTAAGTTAGCAATATGAGGCAATGCGAATAAGTATATACCCAACTCTTGTGGGGTATCATTATATGGGAATTATTATCATAAACGTTTCCAAATATGATGAAGACAGTGGCATGTGTCTCTCGGCGTTTGCACATGTTATGACTGGGTGTTATACTCGTAGCAATCGGACTGACGTATACCCACACTGTTCAATTATAGTACGTCCTTTTTAGTTCAGTATATTTTGTTTCCACTTATTAATAAGTTATGCTTTTTTCTAGGGGATTACGGCACTACAACATTCGCGATAAAGAAAAATTAAGAATATTGATTTTTTTTTGTCAACAATATTACTAACGAGGATTTGAACTTTTTGCCACAAATATCATTGGCGACGAGGGATTATTCATGAGCTTTTACTCGGGAGCTTTAAAAATGACGCTGCAACACGTTAAGACAATGTATACAAGAACCTTAAAAAGAACAATCGTTGAGTGACAGCATCTAAATTTCCCAACGCAAAGTATTTACAAGACATTACTTACAGATTTGAAAAGTTGGATTAGTGCTGTGGTAGGATCTACCTAATTAACATACGGGAAGTGTCAACCATATAAATATGGTTGGTACTGTAAAGATGGGAGAGACCCAACGAGAGACTCGGAGAGACACGAGAATGAGAGTGGACGAGCACCCAACCGACACCTTCTCCAGGGACAGTCTCCCCATGACAATACCAATGGACGCTATGTAATTTTTTGTATATAGTTTCTTGCTTTCAATATATCTGTTTTACTTTACTTCTGTGTTGTAATTATTTATTTCGAGTGTTCAGTCGACCTTCAACACTTAGAAAAGGTGCATTCCCTTTTTTTCTCTCCAAGAAAAATTCAGTTATTTCATTTTAATCCGACGATATTAACTTTTAACAAGAAAAGAATAATAAGGAGAAGAAAGTATAGCTTTCAAAATTTCTAATCCTTAGTTTAGTGCTGACCAAATTCAACTATAAAAACTTTTTTTGCGACATTAAAAGAAATTAATTTTTCTTGACGAGAATATAAGTTATTATACTTTGATTGTTTTCGTACGTAAGTAACAATTAAAGTTATAAAACAGTAATTATACATTCAAATTTTTGTACACATGGAGGACGTCAGGTTTATAATGCTGGAATTCCTCAAATATCAGATGAATCAGCCGAGTATATAACGTTAAATAACGTGATCTAAAGATGTCCGACGTGTCAACCTGATTGTGCCGTGTATTTAAAGTGTGCTAGATATAATCAATAGCAAATGTCTTTAATTGACGTCATTATCGTAGATATTAGGATGTTATTACTAATTGAATTAACCTGTAGTAGAAAATAATTGCAAACATTAATAACATACAAAAAATCTGAGTAGAGTTAGCCCAAGTAGATAAACACACAATTATTACAATACCCACAAACGTACATGAAAGCAGCAACATTACAATACAGAACAAGACAATGAAGCGATACTCACTTTCTTGGTGAGCAGTAGGTAATTTCATTCTATAGTCTTAATTTGATTCAAGTGAGCATCGTTCACACGAGGGGTTAAATAGACATTCCTTTCTGATGCCAGAACCCAAGTCTATGAACTATTGAAATGTTTGTGCGTCGTTTCATAGCCCAAAAGGAACCTGAAGAAACTCTAACATATCGAATGGTGTAATATTGATATTTTGGGGAATGTTCGAAATAAGTCAAATTTGGTAATAAAAATACACGATTATTTTCAGCCACTACTGTTATATCCTGCATGTGTGATACTGGTTACCTATCCGGTTTATTAATAGCGTCTTTGGTCTGTAGTCCCTACATTTGCGCCATGTGTTAGGGTCTTTTCTGACTAGATAAAGAGATGAAGCCAATTCGCTCTTTGAAGGGCGAATTATACCTAACTTCATCATTTGCTGAAACTCAGCCATAGCAGCTGCTATATTTTCCGGTGCTATGCGCCTAGCTTAGTTATGAACAGGCGATCCTTTCCTTTCGATATAGTGTGTGATGGAGTGTGGCAAAACTTCTTTATGGCAAGAGGACACAGAAATTGAAGGGTTTTTCTTTAAGGAGACTCAGGAAATCATTGTCTTGATTGCATGCGCCACTACTGGACATAATAGAGTACCAACACTGACTACACCACACACTGCAAGATGTGTTTTTAGATACTTTTTATTATTTTTTATTTATTATTTATTATTTAGATATTTTTTAGATATACACGGGCCTGTTATATCAAGACTCAAACCGAACTCTTGCAATATATTGGTACCTAAGATAGCATTGTCTACATTAGCTACTATAAACAGGTGGGTAAATGCTTTATGCAAGCCCAAATTGAGGTCTATAAGAATATTAACGAACCATTTATCGCTAGTAGTGTGAACTTACAGGGAGGAGTTTTCTTGCTGCCTGCAGTCGCGGAAATGAGAGACGCCTGTACCTCGCTCTCTACAAAAAGGGCGCTTCCGAGTTTTTGTCTACCACATACAATAGAAGACCAGTGCGACATGCACTGACAGAATTCGTCGGTGAAGGTTTTTCCTGGACACTTACAGCTACAAGGTGGGATACTATAGCTACAAGGTGGGATACAGGAATTTGGTTTCTCCTCCAACCTCTTTTGCTTCCAGCACATTCTTCTATCCTGGTCCCTTTTTCTAGAGTGACTGCGGGTACCACCACACCTTTGCTTCTCTTTTAAGGTAAGCCTTGCAATGTCCTCCACCATGTTATCCATGCGAACTTCCACCCATTAGTTTTGATAGCTTGTCCTTTTCTCACCTCTGAAGACCAACCACCGTTGACGACTGTGTAGACATGTCAGCTAAGTGGTCGGCTATATCGACCAACACTTTGACTGGCGTGGACTCATCCTGTGGAGCAGTTACCACCTTATATTCTGAAGGAAGATATGCTTGACGATGTCTTTATCCATCACTCCGTCAGCCAACCTCTGCAGGCGTTTTAAGAACTGTGACAGCGTACTATCCCCAACAGTTTCATGCCCTATTAACTGTGAAATTCAC